>NC_067475.1:37521825-37823189 GCF_947179515.1 Apodemus sylvaticus | reverse complement strand
TCTTTGAAAAACAGCAAAGGCAGCCAATCAACAAAAAACTGTTTTCCTTTCCTCAAGGCTGCTCTGACTACAGTCCCTCCCCTTTGTAATTTAAGTTAAAACCCAAGAGCAAGAACTTGATAGAGAATACCAGAATATTAACCCACATTCCTAGAGACATCTGTTGTTTTTACCCCTGCTAGATTCTTTTTATTTAATTGAGATCACTTTCTCTCCAGCTCCTTCCTCCTCTCTCATTATTCCCTAACTCCAATTCTTCCCAAATTTACTGCCTCTTTTTCTTTCACGATTGCTGTTAACTATACATTTAAATGGAAATACCACAATAAATGAAATCTACTGAGTTCATCCAGTGTTGCATGCACATATATGATTCAAAGACTGATCATAATGAATTGTATAGCCAATCAGGGAGCTCATTTCTGGGGAAAATTAACTCTCCCTTATCTATCAGTTGTTAATTGCTTTTGGCGTTCATACAGGATTGAGTGTCCCATCCACACTGGGATGTCAGATGTCAACTAGTGTCAAAAGTGTTCTTTTGTCGTCTAGGCAAGCATATTGTTAAGATTTCACAAGTGGACCTTTCATGTCATCGTCAGAAGGGACACTCCCACACAGCAGGCTTCCTAGCCAATAAGCTCTTAAAAACATTTTGGATTCCTCTTCTATGTTGTTTTGAGAGGAGCTCAGGTTCAGCCATTGTTGACATACACACAGAGGTGTGTGGTGGAAATGGAGACATTAACCTGGTTTAGATAGACCTGGAAGCTACATTCCTCCTGGGTATCTTTCATAGAATTAGAAGTGCCTAGCTATAAACCTTGCAAGCTACAATAATGACAGCCTTGCAAGTTATTTCCATAGTTCTAATACTGGCATGAACATCATGGAAGTAAACAACCATTTCTGATTAGCCTCACAACATAAAGTGATTTGATTTCATTCATGGAATGAAACCCATACCTGGAGCCATTGTGAGAATAAGAACCTGTGGCTAGAGAGGTAATACAGTATACAGGGTAAAGCTATTGCAATTATACTGCCTATCAGACTTTGCATTAAGCCATTTCCTAATGTCTTATCACTATCTTTATAGACATTTCAACCCTCCTTTGAGAAGCTTCCATTTACAATACATGGTGATTCACTCAGAAACCTACAAATGCTCAAAGAGTAATAAATAAATAAATAAATAAATAAATAAATAAATAAATAAATAACGTCAGAATTTTCAACCCTAAGGCAAACAATTTATCCCTCAAGGACTCGAGGACCATTCCAGAAGAGAGGAAAGAGTATAGGAGCCTGAGGTGGTGCATAACTTATGAGGAAATATTCACTTCTGGACACAGTAGGGAAGCTTCACAAAGGACCTCATATCAGTTGCAACAGAATGTAGAAAAACTGGGTAAGAGAAAGGAAGATCAAATCTCAGCATGAGGGATGAGTTGGCCACTTAGTATCATTCTGAGATGTTGAGCTATTGGGATATGTTATTTCCTGGGAGAGAGTGAGATGCCTTTATTTAAAGTTATAGCCCCTGGCAATTCAACAACACTCCAGTGGAACTATAAATCTCAGAATCATTGAGCAGCACAAATAGCTGTAGAAGGATTAAGAAAAA
The DNA here is from genome assembly GCF_947179515.1 of Apodemus sylvaticus. Lineage (NCBI taxonomy): Eukaryota > Metazoa > Chordata > Mammalia > Rodentia > Muridae > Apodemus > Apodemus sylvaticus. The sequence continues at coordinate 37,821,562 of NC_067475.1, read as the reverse complement.
GAACACAAAGCTGAATGTGTAGACTATGTAGAGAGGATCTGGAGAAAGTTGGGATAGAGAGGATATATATGTTCAAAACACATCGTGCCACAGTCTCAGAAAACTAAAACATAGATCAATAAATAAATATCCAGATGGAAGTTATATTTAAGGCATTTAATAAGAATGGATATAGCATTTTTGAGAGATAATAACATAAAGATTTTATATAAATTGAATCCAGCCAAAATGTGCTAACTATAGAAGACAAAATGTGGGGGTGTAAGACTCTGTCGAGCCTCAGCTTACCAGAGACCTTCTGAGTGCACAACTTGGAGTTGGGAATCGGTGCAAAAAGCAAGAGGAATTTATTGTTCCAACATGTTGTGGTTGCCCTGCACTGGGAAGAGAAAATGACCATATACAAACCATCTAGGGAGCCTTTATACAGTCCTTAAGGCAGCAGCCATTAGGCACAATGTGATTGGCAGAACAATGTGACTTTTAAACTGATTGGTCTATAGGGAATGGTGTAGGAGGTCAAGGAAGCCCCAATCCGAAGGTGACCAATGGCCAGACCCTCCTTCCTGTGGTCTGAGGAATGTAATTAGCCACTCCCTCCTAAGGGGAGGGGTGCCTATGTTCTGCATGACCTTTCTCTTTCAGGAGGGGAGGGGTCTGATGGAACTTTCCAAAGTTTCTGAGTTGACTTCTTCAGGGGACAAAGTTCTAATTAAAGCACTCTCATATTAAGAGGTCAGTGAAGAGACAACTTACTGGAACAAACCTGTAATGCCCATTTTTCTGTAGACTTAGGAAGGTAAAGTTCAGGGTCAGTATGTGTTGTTGCATGAATTCAAGGCCAGTATATATACTCCTCCCCAAGCCTTGAGTAGGCTAAACAGGCTGGAGTCTTCTGGTCTTGCTGCAGCATTTGCAATTTCCTACTTGAACTTTGAGGAGTAGAATGCCCATTGAGCTTGTTTTCCAACACAATCCAGTTGAAACAAAGGATGGGGTCTATGAGCTTTCCCTATATAAACACAGTGCTAAATATTAAACTTTGAGTCTTGATGAGAACCTTTGTCTTGGTTTCATCCTTCTCTCACATCCTGTCCTTTTTCATTTCCAGCCCCTTTCAGGTTATACTGAAAGGCTGCTGGATGGCTACAAATATAGATAACAGTGAAATGATATCATAAAAGACAAAAAATAACAACAATTTTTCATGTGTAACTGCCCACAGTTACATCGAACGGGTTACCTGGAAGGGAAGCTGGGGATGTATGAGAAGGCAGCAAAAAGAGATGGAGACTAAGACAACATTGCTGTTCAATGTCTCAAAGTTTAATGAAGAACTCCAAATATATAGGCAGGGGAAATCCCTTCCCCCAAAGGCTGGAATCTTCTCAGCAGAACCTGTTTGGTTACTCCACAGGTGGCTAGTGTTTCTCAAGAAACTGCAGGTCCTTCAAGAACAATGGGCTTCACATTGGTCTAAGCACTCCACCCTAGGTGGAGGGAATTATGGCTAATAGAGGAGTTCCCACTCAAAGGCTGGGAGAGGAACGTCACTTTGGTCAATTTCAAGTTCCTGCCTGCTGGCATGGCACCTCAATAAGGCTCTCTACATTCATGAATTAATTAATGTATTTACTTTACATATCAATAGCAGCTTTCTCTCTCTCTCTTTTCCTCCCAGTCTCTCCCTTTCACCTCCCTTCCTCACATTCCTCCCTCCCTTTCTCCTTAGAAAAGGGGAAGCCTCCAGTGGCTATCAATCCATCTTGGCATATCAAGTTGCAGTAAGACTAGGTGCATCTCCTGTTGAGCCTAGACAAGGCAGCTCAATTAGGTGAAAAGGATCCAAAGGTAGGCAGCAGAGTCAGACACAGCCCCTGCTCTTGCTATTAGGGGACCCATATTAAGACCAAGCTGCATGTTTGTTACATATATTTAGGGGGGGGTCTAGGTCTGTCCTATGCATGCTTTCTCTTTGGTAGTTCAGGCTCTTTTGAGCCCCAGCATATGTTTTGCTATGTGTTGCTGACTTCTCTGACTCCTTCAATCCTTCCTCTCTGTTTTCCACAAGATTAACTGAGCTATGTTTAATGTTTGGCTGTGGGTCTCTAATTTGCTTTCTACCAGTTGCTCAATGGAGCCTCCCAGATGACAGTTATGCTAAGCTCCTGTTTGCTAGCATAGCAGAATGTGATTAATAGTGTCAACAATGGGCTCTCTCTAATGGCATGGGACCCAAGTTGGGAGAGTCATTAGTTGGCCATTTCCGCATTTTTTTACTCTATCATTTTTCCTCTATGTCTTGTAGATAGGAAAATTAAGGATCAAAGGTTTTTGTGGCTAGGTTGCTGTCCCCATCCTTCCATTAGAAGCCTTGTCTGGTTACAGGAAGTGGCTTTTTCAAGTTCCATATCAACTATAACTAGTGATCCTATCTAGATTCCTTATAGATTCCTGGAAATTTCCCTTGTCCTAGTTCAACCCAGGGATGCTCCCACCTCCATAAATTATAAGAGTCTGAGAGAAAGCTCTGTCTTCCCCAGACTTGAACTCTCCTGTTCATTCCCCACATCCTCTCCTACCCTGTTTCCTCCATCCATCCACCCCAGATGTATATTTTATTTTCTCTTTTCAGTGAGATTCAAGTATCCTCATTGTTACTCAGGTATTCAAACAAAAATTTTTAAAGAGGACACTGGATACTGGATATAACCAACTAGCCAAGGCCATAACTAGCATACAAGGACTCAGTCAGTACTAAGGAGAGGAAGGATGAGTGAGAATGGTAAAGGTCTATTTGGGGAATAGAAATGCTGTTGAAATATGATGAAAAGGGGACATCAGGCAGGGACATGGAAGCTTTATCATCTATTGCTGAATCAGTTCAGATTAGGTTCCATACTGGTTTCCTACAGTAAGCAATATATACATCAAAAACAGAATGACAAAAAACACATAAGAAATGATGGTATGCTAGAGAGCAATTTAGTTAACTTTGTGTAGACTTTATGACAGAGTGTCAAGCACAGATAATTGACAAGAGCAGAAATAGGATTCAAGTTTATTTTTAAATAGAGAAGAATAGAGTTCCTTAGGTTGTGCTAGATCTCAGTGGTTGAATGCTTTTCTACTCACAAGGTGCTGGGTTGGATGTCTAGTTTAGGAGTCTTACTATAAAGATAGTGGCTTCTCGTAAAGACAGGGATGCTAGACTCATGGATTCTCAAAATTTTGGCTGTCTAAATGTACTAGCTGATTTTGTGTGTTAACATGACACAAGCTGGAAATATAATAGAAAAAGGAGCTTCAGTTGAGGGTGGTGCCATCCCTAGGTTGGTAGTCTTGGGTTCCATAAGAAATCAAGCTGAGCAAGCCAGGGGAAGCAAGTCAATAAATAACATTCGCCCCTCCCCCCCAACCCCCCCCTCCCCCCCCCCCCCCCGTGGCCTCTGTATTAGCTCCTACTTTCTGACCTGCTTGAGTTCCAGTTCTGACTTCCTTCCGTGATAAACAGCAGTGTGAAAGCTGAATAAACCCTTTCCTCTGCAACTTGCTTCTTGGTCATGATGTTTTGTGCAGGAATAGAAACCCTGACTAAGACTAAACAAGACTTACATAATGAAAACACCAATTGACATGTTAACATGAAGGAGAATCTCACATGGGGCCTACCCTCTAGATGAAGAGCTACATTAAATTAATGACCAGCACCCTGATAGGTTATCCAATCCTAAAAGGTCAATCCTAAGCACATATACACTATGTATATGTGAATGAGCAACACTAAACAGATTCAAAAGAGTGTGGTGTATGTGTATATATGTGTTTGTATATACATTTGCATGTATGTGTGTGCATATATTTGATGGTATAAATTTTATTCAATGTAGGTTCCCAGTTGAGTTAATAAAATATATTTTAATTTATTTGAACATAAAGATTTAAAATGTGATTTTAATAGCATAGTTCTCTCATTTTATGTATCATATGTACTCATTTTTAATTTGAACTTTATTAAGATAGAAGATACCTCTTTGGATCAGAAATAGTACTCAATTGCTCATTTCTCATTGCACTGTAAAAAATCTATACTTAAATTAAAATTGCCTCCTTTAAAGATGAAAATGTTTAAGAAGATATATACATTTGTGTTGGCGTATGTGTGTGTGTCTGCATGTGATGTCTCTATTTCAGAGGCTTGTCATTTTGTTCCTGGATTAGAAGTCAATTTGCAACCTAGACAGATCTTTATGCAGCATTCCTTCTATTTCAGCCCTCAGTAGTTGCATTACAGGCGAGGGTCACCACATCTAGCTCAAATTCATTTTGAAATGTGATATTAGTAATAAAAACAGATGAATCTAATGACTTTGAACATTAATTGCCATGACAGGGAATGAGTAACTGAATTTTATATACATAATACACATATGCGGACATATATATATGTATATATGTACATAGTCATGTAACTTATTAGGTACTTAGTGGTCATAAACATTTATGAGAAAGAGTGAAACACAATGTCCTGAATGTGAGAAAGGCACGGTATTTATGACTTTTTTCTGTGACACAATAAAAACTGTGAGTGAAGTAAAAATGATTTGCAGTATGAACATGACCAGACTCTTTAAACTGTTGTACTTTTCCCATCAATTTCATAGGGACAGTATTTATATCTCAGAGCTTATGTCACTGTTGAATAAAAGGCACTATATAACCCTTTTTGATGAAGCGCTCTATATATGGTACCAAACCCAGTGGGTGAGTAGTGAAATTTGACTGGTTGAAATCTCTCAGTTATAATGCAAAAGTTATTTCTAACATTATTGCCTTACAATAGTTCAAATAATCAAAGAAGCAGTTACATCACATTTAGTTGAAAGCTTTATTAAAGTTTTTAATTTGATCAGCAAATATTTTTCTTTATTCTCAGAGCCTAAGTGTTTGGCTAAAATGAATTTTCAAAATTGCATTTAATTTAAAATGTATATATACAAAATACTTCCCATAGCCTCCATCTTTCCTTTCTTCTCCAAACAACACAGAGTCTCCATTTTGTAAAGAGGTACAGTAGATTGCCACTGAATTCAGCTCCACATTATATTTAAAGAGTTTGTGCTATGAATTATGTAAAATAAGTGAATGACCAGTGGAGACAACAATCAAGTGGATACCTTCTGTCTCTCTAAGTCAACTGTGCTTACACCAGTACATCTACAACTGTGCTCCTGTGTTATCTCAATCATTTACTCTTAAAGTAGACTACCTTGACATATTTTTCAACAAGAACTGTGTCGCTCTGTGTCTTTGTATCCCTATTTCTCTGTCTCTGTCTCTCTCTATAAATTTATATACATATACATATATGTTATTTAGTTAGATTTTTCACATTAGCTTTTATTAATGTTATCCCCAGAAGACATCTGAGTTCTCATAAGTGTTACCCGTCCGGCCGGTCAGTTATTCCAGGGTTCCGAAGGGGTGCTACCTGAGGGTCAAAGGGGGGGAGAGAGAGAGAAGGAGGCCAAGCACCAAGAAAGACAAGTCACTCTGGGTTATGTCAAAGCCTCGTTTAATGTTCTGGGGTACACAGGTTTTAAGGCTTTCAGGAGGGACATGCCTCAAGGCAAAGACAAAGGAAGGAAGGGCAATCTTAGCAGTTTCAGCAGGAAGAGATAAGGGTCTTCTGGTGGAGACAACAGGTGTTTGCACAGGCTGGAGCCTGCCACAGTTATCTCAGGACTTCCACCGCAATTACAGGTGTTGATGCAGGCAGGACCATTCTGCAGTTATCTCGAAACAATGGCTAAACCAATGCCCATGGGAGAGGCTCTTGTTTGCTTATCTCAGGGCCTTTGCCCTGTCAGCCAAAGTGAGGGTCTCTAATGGCTTCCCACACATAAGTTCCATCATTTTATAGAACACTGGCTCTTCCTACCCAGAAATGCAATGCAAGAAGGATGGAAGAAAATCCTCTAGGGGCAGCAAGGAAGGTCTGTGCACCAAACAGAAGTGAATGTCTGTTTAAACAGAAGAATGGCACATCTCTACATTCTTTTATTCTCAAGAGGAGGTAGAAAAATACAGAAAAAAAAAAACACAAAATGAAATAAACAGCAAAGACTGACTATGTTTTCCCTCAGTGAAGGAGGTATGCAGCAGTTTCTAGATTCTCTTCTACCCCACAAGCTGAAGATACCCTGCATGCACAAGTGAAGGATGGCTCTAAACTTGCAAGCCTTGCTTCCCTTGAAATTCAGTCTTCTGCATAGGTAAACATCCCTAGAGTTTTTGCACTCATTGTGAGGTTATAAATTAACTTGGGATTAAAGTGTTCACAGAAATATGTACAGAAAGTCCCACCTCTGCAGAAACACAAAAATATATTTTTTGGTCCCACACGCTATAAAATAATAGAATTAATTTTTATTCATAGTTCTTTTTATTTTTATGAGAAACTACACCCACAAGGTTGGAACATCCAAGCATATAGAAAACCAAACTCTGGAAAAACTCATCTCTGTCCTGTCCCTCACCTTCTAAGACTTCTTTTATTCCCCAAATTAATATGTATTTAGATTCTTACATTTGTTAATTTATTAAATAAAATTTGCAGTCTTTCAGTGATACAAAACAAATGAACACACAATGTTTTGCAGATGTTATCAGCCCCATGGTACCTGTGTATCATTTATTATTGTGTGGTATAGGTTTCAGAAATTGTCCTCTTAGGGTTCTGCGACATCTGCCCAAGATCGTCTGGCTTTTAGAGTCTCTGTAGAGAGTCTGGTGTAATTCTCATAGGTCTGCCTTTGTATGTTGCTTGACCTTTTCCCCTTACTGCTTTTAAGGTAGTCTTTCTTTGTTATGTGCAGTTGGTGTTTCCTTTGCTCATGGAGCTACTTTCTAGTAGAAAGATACCAATAATAGTGAACCAGTTAGCTCCCAGCTGTACCACTGAGCTTAAATTCTACAGTGTTGATGTTTTCTTCAAGGAAGCTTAGCCTATAATATTGGTGTTTTGACCTACCAGAGTTTCAGTTTCAAAGTAAAAATTGTATTACTTTTGTGACTCAGCCTCAGAAATGGGCCCCAGCTATGTGATTTCAGATCAAAACAGAAATGGAAGGACACACGACATAGTAATTATTGATATTTATAGAACTATTATGGAAAACCTGTTCACCTCACTGGGACTATGATATAAATAATGCTTAGGAAAACTACAGAGGGTACACGCCTATGGAACTAATCCTTGCTTGCACATAAAGACTTGTCATGCTTATCACTTAAAAGTGAGATACAAATCGCCATGTGTGTGTATGTGTGTGTGTGTACCATATACCATATATATGTGTGTATATATACACACTCACAGACACACACAGACATATATATGAATGATTAGAAGATGAGTGAAGAATTCATGGTAATTTTCAAAACTCAATATTCAATTTAATCAAAATATGACATAAATAAAATATTATATCAAGTTTTTTGCTAATAATTGATGTCATGCATATCCTCCCTATTTTAGGTCTATTCATTCTTTCTTATAGATTAATAATGCTACATTAAATGAATGCCATGAGAAGTCTTTATTCAATGTGCACTCAATTTCTTATTAAAGTTTTGCTGAAAAGAAAAACAAGGTTTGAAATAAGAATAAATTTAATGCATTCCATATTTCTACCACTGGGGAAGATCAACAAAGTCAGTGATGCCAAAGTAAAAGATAAATGCATTTGATAACTGTGTTCGACTGAAGTATGTGAAATATATTTTGATTGTACATGTTAACTTGTTCCCTATGAAGTAACTCTGAAACATACTTTGCTTGTCTGTTTTTCTATTAACATTAGTTTTAAATATTTTCAAGTTTTTTCATTCTAATATGAAAAGTTATATTGAGTGAAGTTATTAAATAAATATATGTATATCATATATAATATATGGTAAAGATTTACTTGGATTAAAAAAATCATCTGATGTCTCTGTGAAGGTAAATGTAGGTATTAGAAAGTCCAGTAGAGATTCCATAGCTCCTGTAACTGGAGTTTCAGTCAATCATGAGCCTCCTGAAGTGGTTGCTGGAACTGAACTTGGAAGAACAGTGTGATGATTATTCTTGGTTGTCAATTTGACTCCATCTAGAATTAACTTAAGCCCGAGATGCTGGTCACACCTCTGAGGGAATATTTCTTAATAAAATCATTTTAAAGAGGAAGGCTCGCTTTTTTTGTTGTTTGTGTTTGTTTGTTTTTGTTTTGTTTTTCAATACAAGCTTTCTCTTTGTAGTCCTACCTGTCCTGGAACGCACTCTGTAGACCAGGCTGGTTTTGAACTTAGAAATCCTCCTGCCTCTGCCTCCCATGTGCTGGGATTAAAGGCAGAGACCACCACTGCCTGGCGAAAGAATCACTTTTAACCCAGATCTTTTGTTTTGTTTTGTTTTGTTTGTTTGTTTTTGTTTTTTTAAAGATTTATTTATTTTATGAATATGAGTACACTGTAGCTGTACAGATGGTTGTGAGCCACCATGTGGTCGCTGGGATTTGAACTCAGGAACTTCAGGAGAGCAGTCAGTGCTCTTAACCACTGAGCCATCTCTCCAGCCCCAGCCCAGATCTTTTGTGGTAGGAAGATGCACTGTTAATCTGGGCCACATCTTCTATTCACAGGCTGTAAAAAAGATATGGAAGATGGAAGTTTTGATTCTTTTGGCTGATTTCTTTCCATTCCTTCACTAGCCAGAGCCCACTTCTGAATTATGCCACATACCGAGGACAAGATGACACATCAGCATCATGGACTGACCATCACTGACTCTTTGGACCTACCAACTATGTTGGTTGACGTTTATTGTAGAATTATCTTGTCCTCAGCATCTGAGTCATTCTAATACTTTATATATTTAACTGTGTGTATGTGTGTATGTGTGTGTGTGTGTGTGTGTGTATGTGTGTGTGTATGTGTGTGTGTGTGTCTGTGTGAGGATATCCTTTCCATTCTATTCCTATAGAGAACCCTCACTAATACAAGCAGCACATGTTCTTAATCACTGACCCAGCTCTAAAGGCGTAGCACTATTTGTTTTTAAACCTCAAAATAATTATTTGTAGAGGACCAATTAATTTCCTTATTGGAACTTACCTCTACAACAAAAGCCATGAAGCAGGAGAACACAATACTTTATATAAAATAATTTTAACTTTTCCTTAACATTTTTGCTATATATTTAGATATGAAAACAAATTTGAAAGCACTATCATATTTCCCTACACCACTTACCTCTATAAGAAGAGGTTATTAGGCAAACAAGGGAATAAATGACTACTTAGATGGCAGATTTTTAATTTTAGAGTATGAGTATGTATATGCTTGAATGTAAATGTGATACATATAAATACAAATTACAAACACCATTCAGACTGAATGCAAGAAGGTATTTAGTGATATGAGCAAACTTTGCCAATTCCAATCCTGTATCTATAATTTAATTCATTGATTACATAATATTTTCATATTACAAACTTTTAATGATAGAGTACATTTTAAAAATTAGTTTATATTTACCGTTTATTATTTACATGCTTTGGAGTTAATATTGAATGGTACTTATTTTGAATCAGAAAAAAAATGGGTTCTGTAAACAATTATTTTTAATTTCATGTTTTCTTACTCAGTGTTTGTAATATCTGATAAGGTAAAAAGATCAAACATACATTTTTATTTACTTTTAAATTCCATCATTTTAAAATTTCTTTTCATTATAAATTGGGGGCTGAACTATGAAGAGACTGAATACTAGGGACATTCTCTTCTCTATAACTATATTCAATTTCAAGATCCTTATCTGTGCTTTACTTTTAATTGACAAATAACAATCACATGTTATCTCTGGGACATAAAGTTCTATTTCAATGTATACAAAATGTAAATAAGTTATGTAAAGACTGAATCAGACTCATCAGTTTGCACATTATCTTAGGTGCTTATCATTAATGTGGTAAGATTTTTAGAAAACCACTCTTCATGCTATTTTGAAACATAGGACTAAAAATAGAAGCTATGCAAAACAGAACTGCAATTGCCTTCTAAACAAGAGGAATATCTGTTCTCTGTAGCAACATAGATGGAAAGAGATAGCATTAGTAAAAATAACCCTAGCACAGACAGACCCACACGATTTAACTGTTCTTCTATGTGCAGTCTAAGAAGATACAGGCTTGATGGAGTCAGAGCACACTGCTGCAGTTGATGAGTGGGATAGCCTCTAGCCTGTGGCTCATTTTTCTGCCATCAAAGATAGGACACTGTGTAATATAATACGTTTATTTGTGGCTTGGTTTATGTGATTTTCAAAGTGATCTGCAATGCTAAATATATAAAAAGATTTTATAATTCAGAAGTCCACACAGAAAAACCTTCTTTTTATTATTTATTAATGGCCATTGAGTCATTTTCTTTTCTGATTCAAATCATTCAAACATTAGCAAATTCGACTTTTCTAATAAGAAAAACCATCATGAGCATGCCATTTTCTCATAAAGTATGAATTCCATCAATTGCGATAATTATTTAAGTACATGACCTTTAGCATGCAGCTCTGACAAAGGGGGTTGATAATATGTGGTACTGAGATACTTGGCATGCAATGGAAATGGTGCAATTTAATTAAAATGTAAGTTATTGTTAGGAAAAAAGGTCGTGCTAGGAAAATGTCACTTCAGAAGTATACTAGCAAGCACCCTCAGTGTTTGTTGCATTAAAATGTACAGTTAGTTCTTGACATTTAGAGAGAAAATTGGTGCACTTCATGACATGTACTTGAACATTTTTCTGTTCTTATGTTGAATTTGCCTACTTCATTCACATTACATATTTTAGGAAGCAAATGATCACCTACCATAGCATACATTTTGGTTGCAAGTAGCATTCTATAAATTTATGATTTATGAAAATAATTTTCAAACATAAAATGTATGTTTTATTCAATTAGTAATAAATACTTGATATAATATTATATTGAAGAAACTTAGAAGTACAAGTCATTGTTTATTCTTTTAGTAGTATGTAAAATAACTCTTGTGTCCACTCGGTAGCTAAACATTTGAAAAGATATAAATGGTTTATGGTAACACTGGTTAGATGTTCAGTTTCTACACATAGACATTTTGCCTTTAGAAAATTAATGGAAGCAGGGAAATGTATTGATCTACTTCAAAACCCAGCTCTCCCACTCATGAGCCTACACCTACCTAAAGGATGCTCCATCATACCACAAAGACATTTGCTCAACTATATTCATAAAGGGGTTATTTGTAATAGCCAAAATCCTGAAACAACATACATGTCCCTAACTTAAGAATGGACAAAAAAACCAATGGTATATTTACAAATGAAATATTTCTCAGCTGTTAAAACAATAGCATCATGAAAATATAGATGAAACATATATATGTTGGGAACAGATAGAGACCTAAAACCCAATATTAGGTGGAGAGAGAACCCAAATTGAATATTTCCATTGGGTCCCTCCCCTTTTTGCTCCAGGAATCCTGCAGAGAAAGAGTAGGGAAGAACTGTAGAGCTAGAGGGGTCAAGGACACCAGAAGAGCATGGCTTACACAGCCAACTAAGCAGGGCTCATGGGACTCACAGAGACTGAAACAACATTCATGGAACCTGCATGGGTCTCCACTGGCTCCTTTGCACACAGACTGTGATTGTTCAGCTCAGTGTTGTTGTGGGAGTCCTAACAGTGGAAGTAGGTGCTGCTCCTTGCTCTTTTGACTGCTCTTGGATCAGAAACTTTTTCCTCTTGATGGGTTGTCTTGCCCAGCGCTGATAGGAGTGCTTGTGCCTAGTCTTACTATAAATTATTATGCTGTGTTTGGTTGCTATTTCTGGGAGGCCTGCTCTTTACTGAAGGGAACAGAGGGGCAGCAGATCTGGGGAAGTGTGTATGTGTGTGAGAGGGGGACCTGGAGGGATTAGAGAGAATAAAAGCTGCAATCTCAATGTATTATAGGAGATAAAAAATTACTGAAAAAGAAAAGAACAAGAAATAAAGAATAAAGAAAGGAAGGAAAGAAGGAAGGAAGGAAGGAAGGAAGGAAGGAAGGAAGGAAGGAAGGAAGGAAGGAAGGAAGGAAGGAAGGAAGGAAGGAAGGAAGGAAAGGAAAAGAGGAAGAAAGGAAAAAAGGAAGGAAGGAAAGGAAAATGAGTAGATAGATTCCCTGCAACCCTTATTTAGGGTGATATTTTCAAACAAGATGTACTCAATAATATTGAGAGCTATGAAATCTGAATAATTATTCTATTTATTTTGACACCTTTGTTTTTATCACATCATTAAATAGAACACTGTGTGTGTGCTGGTTACATCACAGAAAATGTACACTTGACCTTGATTCTGCTGGTTTTGTGATACTCAGCTTCTTACAAACACTCCTTTGCACTTTTACTCTTTTGGTTTTTAAAATATCGTCCATACTTATGAAGAATTTGATATTTCTGAGACAATTTTCTCCCTTTTATAATTGTGTCTTGCTCTGTATATGTTGATTGTATATTATTATAACTCATAAATTCAAAATTTATTATAGAATCTATAGATTTTGTAGATATTTTAACAATATCTTTAAAATATTATTATTTTATTAATCAACATATTTTTGTGAATATTCATTGACAAATTTAATCTTGTGTCTCAAAAGAATATAAAAATTCTTGTATTTCTTCTATGTCTTTGTTCTTTTCATTTTTATGAACTTATGATTTATTATTAAGTCAAATGGAAAATGCAGTAATATATCAACATTTTCCAATATCCTACATCAATTTTTATATACAATAGCAAATTTAATTTATTTATTACATTTATTCTACAAATAAGTAGCATATATATGCTATCTGTGAAAAGAGTCAATACATTTTATTTTTCACATATGCTTTTTAATAAGACATCTAATTTACTACTATTTAAATACCTCTAAATATTATTGAATAAAGAATATCAAATCTTGGTTGTTGGTTACAGAGTTCTATCAGAAAAATTTGTAGCATTTTTCTAATATGCAGAATATATAGTATAGAGTTTTGGTATAATAATCATGACCAGTTACTCATTTAATTATTATTTATTGTGTTTTGTTTAGTGATTGAAGTCCTTAGTATTTAAACCTCAGAGCTCATCTGCCTAAATCAAGTACTCCAACTATTGAACTACATTCTCAGTTTTTATAGACAGGTACATTTGGATTAAAATTATTGCTTATTCTATACAAAATCCATCTTCTATAAGCTAGAATTCAACTCTTTATATTATAATATCTGGTGAAAGCAATAACGCAAAATGGTAGGCCATTTAGTCACTCCCTTAAGACAAAAGCAGATCCTACAAGAAGATAAGAAATAATTAAATAGTGTTAAAATACGCTCAATGGATAAGATATTGACTTAATTTATTCACTTATAAAGAGTATAAATTCTCACTATCAAGGTCTCCTCACATTATTTTATAGGAATATAAGAAAATAATTTATTTTAATGTCTACTCAAGAAGTCTTCACTTGACAAAAGCATTCTTCAGTGCTTTTCCCACAGGGCTTGATGCTGCCACATCACAGCTTATGATTCCTGCTGTTCATTTTGCTTAGAATGACACAGGGACTGAGGCTTATTGCCTTTCTTTATGAGGATAGAGCAGCTCCATTGGTGTCATCTGTTGAATGATTGTTCCATATTATTATTCTTTGTCTTGTCAAAAATCAGTTTCCCACAATTGTTTGAGAGGGTGGTTATTTACTTGTTAAATATTTTAATCACCTTTAGTTTGTGAATTAATATTACTAATATAATATTATGCACATCGTTCTGTGGAAGAGAAGGCAATATCCACATGTAGGTCCTCTCATATATGTCTTCCAAAGACATTATTTGTTTCCTTCCCATCTATGGTGGGAATTGTATGACATAAAGCTATCTGAAGAATGGAATTTATTGGGAGCTTCCTTTCAAAAAGAATATTAAGATATCAACTTCCCATTCTCTGGAAAAAAAACTTCCATGACCACAAGGCAATGTAAAAACCTTCCTATAGTAATTGGTTATTTCTATTGTTCACTCATATAAATGGAAAGCTAACGAACAGAATGGCTTGTGAGATTTTTGACAAGAAAATAAATGAAACTCAAGCATTAGGTAGCTTCCATATCATAACTAATATATGGAATGTGAAAAATACCTACCTGTAGCTGCCTGCAGTTACATTGAACAGATTACCCTGGAAGGAAAGCTGGGGCTGATATAGAACGGGCTTGCAAGAAAAATGAGGAGCCAAGACAAGTTTTCTGAGCAAGGCTCAAAGTTTTAATGGGGGGGGTTCCAAATATATAGGCAGTGGGGGGAACCCTTCCCCCAAAGGCTGGAAACTTTCTGCAGAACAAGTTCAGCTGCTCAGCAGGTGGCTAGTGCCTCTTGGGAAACTGCAGGTCCTTGAATAACAATGGGCTAGAGCTCCACCCTGGTAGTGGCGAGCATCAAGGTCTGAAATTCCTGCTCAGAGGCTGGGGGGGGGGGGGAGTGCACCCCTACCACAAAGCCTGGTTTTATCCTGTGTGTTTAGTTTATGTACAGAATGAAAAGTTATTCATTTCTAAGGCCTGCTATATCATCCTTTAAATATTTGTTGCTATTCTTTAATAATCTGAGACTAGTATTTGGTCATATTTACCCTCATTTCCCTCCTCCAACTCCTCCTACACCACCTTACACATCTCACAACTCGGTCCTCTTCCCATCTCCTAACCCACAGATTCCAATTAGTGCTGCTCATATCCACATAGGTGTAGGCTTTCCACAGGAATATGGCTGCCTCACATTGACTACAAGTAACTCTGTGAGATCCATCAACTGTCAATAGCTCTTCAGTTGGGATGAGAGCTTGTGACACCCTTGTTTTTCAAGGTTAAAATGTTGACTCTCTTGACCTTGTGGAGATCCTGTGCTCTGAGTTTATGCATGCAGTAGTCTTTTCATGTCTAACAGACTACATTTCCATCATTGCTCTGTAGCATATGGGTCTTACTATCATTCTGCTTCCTCTTCTGCATTGTTCCCAGAGTCCTTCAGAGGGGTAAGACACAGAAGTTTCATTTATGGCTGATGACTACACAGCCATGCTATCTATCACCGTAATATGCATATGCTTTTTTTTTTTTGTTGTTGTTGTAGGCAATGGTGGTCTTTTGTCTTTCTTTCTTTCTTTCTTTCTTTCTTTCTTTCTTTCTTTCTTTCTTTCTTTCTTTCTTTCTTTCTTCCTTTCTTTCCTTTTTTTGAGTCTTTGTGAGTTTCACATTCTTACATCATGCACCCCAGTTTCACTCAACTCCCATGACTTTGTATCCACCCTCTAACTTTGCAACTTCTCACCCCACCCCAAAAATAAAAATAATAATAAAATAATTAAACAAAACAAAAAATACATCTCTCGTGGAAGGTATATCCTGACACAGTATGCCCTTTAGTCCATACATCTTAACTTGAAAATGTTCAATTCAATGATTCATTGGTCTGGTATGAGCCCTTAGGATTCTGCTATATTTTCAATACTGGATCCTCAGTCAGAGTCCTCTTGAATATCCTGTTATTGCCCTATGCCATGGAGATCCTATAGCTTTGGATATGCAGGACCTGCCCTTTCCCATGTGCCAACAGTTCATAGATCGGGTAGATGCATGTATAGGTCAACTCAAAGCCCTGAATCTGGTCCTGCATAGTAACCAAATTGGTCAGCCTATCAGTTCTCCTGGACCCACACCAGGAGGGCAAGCTCTCTAGTACAGCACCAGGTAGCTCACCCAATGTCTCACTCAGCAAGGGGCAAGGCCACCTCTCTGGTTTTCGTGCCCTCGGGGCCAGATCCCCTGCATCCATGCTACCCAAACCAGTTTTACTGTGCTATCTAGTCCAGGACCTATTCTCCTATTGATGCAGCCCGGGAGAGGCAGAGAAATTTCTTGCTTTCATAACCCTGGGCCAGCTCTCCTGACTTCCACAGGTGACAAAGGACATGAGGCTATCTCTTCTGCACTACTGGCATATCACACTTCCTGGCAGACAAGTGGCAGAATCAGCTCTCCTGATGCTCCAGCCCTCAGGGTGGATCATTCCTTTCCTACCACCAAAGCCAACTCTACTATGCTGCCCAGGCAAGGTGTAGACCCTGCTCTCCCAAGTGCTGAAAGGGGCAGGGCCAGCTCTGCATAGCCCTTGGACATCAATGTGGTACCAGGTGACAGCCCAGGCCAAGGACATCTTCATGGTCTTCAGTGGTAATATGAGCCATCACAGACATCAACAGAGGCTTCTGCTGCTGCATAGCCATAGATTCAAAAATGGCTCTCAGCAGTAGCACAGGGTGAGATTTCACCATGGCTTCAGGGGGTATGCAAGGCATGCTCTGCCTTTCCATCCTCATGTCTCCAGTTAAACCTCCATTCATAATGCTCAAACTCTTTTGCTTCTCTTTCTCTCCCATAAGTCCACCACATACTTCCACATCACAGTGGTTTCTGCAGGCAGGCCACATGGCTAAAGGCCTCTGGATACCTACATCTACACCCAACCCCTGGAGTGTAGGCAAGGGCTGGCCTCTCTTCTTGTTTCTTTTTAACGAAAACTGTTCCTAACTGTTTTGCCTACCTGCAGCACATGGTGTACAAAAAGAAAAGTTCTGTTAAGCATTTATTTTATAAGAATCAGTGATAGCAGTTCCTGTTTGCTTAAGGAGAGACAAGCCTTTGAAAACATCAGGAGGCAATGGCTGGGGTGCCACAGATTCAAGAGGGTGACATCTCTGATAGTGCTAGGGAGATAATGAACTGTGGAATTTTAAAGATCTCATTACATAGTAAAGATCAATACATAAAGATCTCATTCCGTGTTAGAATCTAAATGTCCTCAAGCTGTCAGTCTTAAGGCATCCACCAAGTATCATTATTCTCTCAAGGTAAAACAACAAATCAAACATAGAAAAACATAACAACACCCAACACTTTGAAAACTGACCAAAAAATTGTGTTTAGTAAAGGATAGGAAAGATTAGTAAAATCATTAGCTCATTACTATTTTTATGAATAGAGAATAAGATACATCTAAGTATGTTATCCACTTAAAATTGTGAAATTATTTTCTGCAAATAAAACCAGCCAAAAACACTAAATTTTATTTCCCTGCATAGTAAAACTGTGACAGGAAAGAGCACTTGCCACTAATCTAGGGGAACCAAATTTAGTTGCCAGAGTCTATGTTGGGTGGCTCACAATCTTCTAGAACTTTTAATCCTGGTAAACTGATACCTCTTTTATCATGTACAACTGCACACAAGTAGCATACTTACAGATACACACGGACACAAAAATAAAAGTAAAATAAATCTTAAAATGATAAAAATAAGTGCATCTGCCATGTATCCTGATGGATAGAAATGGGTTCCTAGAGGTATCTAAGCCTTGAAAGTAGCCTGACCTTCATATTATTAGGGAAATTTTCATAATAAATGTAATAATTTGAATAAATATTTAAGTGTTATTTGTTGCATAGTCATGGCAATATCTACATCAAAGATGCTGCTTACAAAGTTACTTTTATATGCAAATATTTTATATAAATTAGTACATGTTTTTAAAATGTTTCACAATTTCAATATATTTAAAATGTCTTGTGATCATCTTCACCTCTCAGAGGTCTCTTACCCGTCTCCTTATCATTTTCTTCCTAACTGCTCCCTCTCAACCCCAGTACCTCCATGCTTTGTGTATGTGTTTACATGTTGTGAGATAGTTTATAAAATATTTTATTTTCATATTATTCATATATTCTTAGTTTTGATTAACTCTCCTTCTGTTTTCCCTTTTCTTCAATTATCCGAGCCCCATCCCCAACTAAACCTTTTCACCCCTAGTATTTCTTCCTTGACATTTACATCACATGCCACTAACCATTTCAACAGACACAACATACACATAAACACACACACAGTTAATCAAAGATCTCTAAGTAAGAACACTTTGAGCAGTATTATTCAGAATGCCAGAACTAATTTCATCATAGCCATTACTACTCTCTTTAAGAACCTCCTACAATCAGACATAACCTTGAGGATGTGAACAGGATTAAAAATAAAAGATGTAAAGTATATTGTCATTGCAGGACAGCTGACTGCACATTCTTTTTATAGAAAAGTGCTTGTACACTTTAGGAGCATCAGGAAGGTGACTAAGGTTTTAAAACCATTGTCTTTTCTGAATATCAAATGCATGCTAATGGGAACACAAGGACAGACTATCATCAACCATTTTAACCCAGAGAAAGAGCATCATAGTGGAAAGAAATTTACAAACTCATCATGTACTTGGTTTTAACCTGATTCACAGTTTTAGCGAGCTATATTAGTGCTTAGGAAGCCAAACCTAGGAGGAAATCCAACTGCTCAATTTACAAATATATACAGAGAGGTCAAGTATATGCCCTGAAGGAAATGTACTACAAATCTGAAGGTGTGACCTTTGTGGATGTAAACGGGATGGTGAAGTTTTCATCTACCCACTTCAGGGACTATGCCTATTTCCTCTGGAATGCATAATACATAATTTATCACCAACTAAATGATTATAAAATAACAGTTTATAAAATAAGAGTAAATTTAATTAAAGAATGGCCAACCAACTATTCCTATACTTTTTTATAAACTTTGAATTCACATATATATTTCATAGACATATGCCAATGGATGTAACTAAATTAAACCTTCTCTGTGGAGTTCTGTGAGAGCTTTACGATCCTAAAACATGGAGGCATAAGTTAAAAACACTTTAGTTCTTTCCTAACAATCCAGAGCATTACTTTGCTCCTGCCTTAAAAGTGATAGAACACATTTTCTAAAATATTCACTGTTGGTTTTTACAGCTTTTACTTAAAAAATGGCCTTCTTCAGTAGGATAAAGCATTATTTTTCCTCCATGTCACATTATCATAAAAATATATTATTATTCCTAAAGTCATATTTTATTTAGTTCCTCTTATCTTCAATTGCAAATTGATAACATTTTAACCAATAAGTGAATTACTTTATAATATTAAAAGGACCTTTAAGTAATGAAATCAGTTTGTGAGGGTAAACAGATGTATTATGTTCATTGACTAGAATAGCCCAAATAAAGTGCTCCTACTGGTTGATTTCAGCAAAGGAAACTGATTTTAAGTCCTAGACCACAAGTTTGTGGAGCATCAGTCTGAGATGAGGATGAAAGTATGAAGGAAGCAGAGGGAGCATGGAGTGACTGAAAGAATGCATTTTCTTGACATGATTCTAGCCTCAGACTGAGAGGGCCACAGCAAAGCCTTTCTCCCTGTGTGAGACATGGAGGGAAATTGTAAATCCCCTTTGGTCCATGGTGTGGATGTTTATAGTATTTGTAGAAAAAGTCCATCATAGCTTCTCCAACACCAAGATGATTGCTGCCTGAAGACTGCTTTGCAATACACACTGCCCCTGCTGAGAGTCATTAAACCTATCCCTTTCATACAGCCATATGCCAGTGACCCTGTCTCCTTGCTTACTTGAATTCAATAACCCTGGTTCCCTGTTCAACTGTATATAATAAACAGACTGAGTTTCTGGAGTACTGATGTTTCTACATCAGAGAACCCATTTCCCTAGGCCTGGTCTTCAGTCTTTGTGTGTGATTTATCATTTCTTTATTCCGTTGCTGGCCCTGTAGCTGTGCTGAACAGACAGAGGCAGAAATTATTGAATCTTTTATAGACAGTTCTGGGTGGAAGGCAGTCATTATCATATTCATTTGCCATTGGCCTTATTATGTGTGTTTTCCAAATTCCCTTTCATTTCCTAAGGAGACTAGGGTGGTTGATTAATAGCCACTTTAATGACCTCCTTTTACACGTTTCAAAGGACAAACTAATACAAATTTAGGTTACACATCGGGACACAGATATGTAGAACCTAAACATACAAAGAGGAAACAAATATACTTCAATCCATAGCATGTTTTACATTGTGATTAGATTTGTTAAACATGACTCAGAGGTATTTAATGCTATGAGTAAAAAATGGAAACCAGAATGAACTTAAGTGGTTTTGTTGTTGTTGGTTGTTTTGTTTTTATCCTGCAGTAAAACTATATAAGATGAATATATAAGCCTCAACAATAATGCAGTACAACCATGTCATTCCCTAAGAGAATATATGGTCTCAGTCACAGGACCCTCCATATCTCCCCCTCACAGCCTTTTAGAGCATTGCATTCTATGCATATGGACTTCAGGAAGGCTGTATGTATTCTGTCTTGCAAGGGCTTTTAGCCTTAAACATTCGCATTGGTGAGGAAAGAAAAATACATTATCTGAATCTGAGACTATTGTGCCCCCTACCAGGTTCGTTGTATTGGTGAGAATAATCTGGAATATTCCGTCTATGTTCCTCCTACTAGGATATACAGTAGGCCAAGGGACGGAGCCTACCACACGTATCCCTAACCCTCTGGGATTCCTTCTCCATCTTCCAACATCTCACTCTCCCACTTACTGGATCACTTGTTTTTTCTTTTAGAGTTTCAATGTTTTAATATAAGAAGTAGAAAGATAAAAGGAGATAGAGAAGTAAAGAGAGAAAGAGAAGATAGAGGGATGAGAGCTGGCCATGACCACAAGGAAAGAGGGGAAAGAATGGGAGAGAGAGGGAACAGGAAGACAAAAGCAAGGAGGAGAGAAAAATGAGAGCGACTCTGGATCACTCTTAATTGGGCCACACAAAGACTGGTTGCACTAAGGAAATGTATGTGCTTCAACCCCACTCTTGATGAAATATTGACATAAAATATCAAGGATTTCAGTCTTTGATTGTCCATACATCTGTGCATCATGTGCTCATGCTAACCTAGGAAGAACACATTTGGGGAGGATTAGGGATGCCAAACTCTACTATCATTTTTAACACGTCCTCTGAAATTCTCCCGAAATCCCGCAAGCCTACTTAGCTTTTACACTTAATAAAATGAAAAGTGAAAATATAATTATTCACTGACAATAACTAAAGATCTTATTTTACTACTGAGGGTTCTTTTTTTTATCTTCTTTCCACTAACAAGTACCTTCACCATATGTGTCCCATAGTTTGAACAAAATAACTCAAAAATCTATAATATGGGCAACAGGGGATGGAAAGACTTCACAGTAGTTAAGAGGATAAATTGTTCCTGAAGAGGGTCCAAGCTCGAGTCCCAGCACCCATATCAAAACACTCAAAACCATTTTTCAAATGTTCATAGACTTAATCTAAAACAACAATTTTCTTTTACTTTCCAATAGTCGTTACATTTTGCAGAATTTATCCATATTATTTATAATTTCACTTATTGTCATAAAATTCTTACTGCTCCTTATTTATGAAATACACCAATATTACTCTTATTGCCCTTCTGTCCTTTGTTGGAAAAAAATTAGAATTTTATTTCTGTCCTATGTTTAACCTGTTTGTTAAATCTTCTAAAATATTGTTTCATTTATATTCTATTTTGTTCTATATATAGTGAATACGATTCCTTAGTCTTTACTATTCCTTTTATTATAATTATTTCATGGTCATTTTAATGTTCATTTTCTACATCATTTGGTGGAAATTGGGGAAATTGCTGGTATTTCTTTTACTTTAATGCAGATGAACGCACAATTTCTAATGGCTGTATTTCATCTTCCTTCAGTGCAAAACACATTCTAATGTTTAACGTTTCAGCAACATTATTTCCAAATGCATTTATTATGTCTTAAATTACTACGCTTAAGATACTTTGTAAAAATATAACTTGCAACAAATGGACATGCATACAGAAAACCATATCTGGTCAAAATGAAGAGGAAACTGACTGTGGAGTGTCCAGTCCCAGTGGATATATCTACCATAGAACTCTTACACCTAAGGCTCAAAAAAATGTCCTTAGGTACAGAGAGATTGTTCAAGTCAGGAGCAAGAAATAAATACCCAAAGGATTTTGCATCTTACTGCAGACAATGGCTTATCGATGTGTTTTGCTGCTCTGTTTACAAAAGCCAGGAGAAAAAAAAAACCATTTAGAATATTTTTAAAATACTTCTTTAAAAGGTTTAACTAAACTGAGTTTATAGCAAGTGATTTAGATGAGTGCCTTTTATTTAATCCAGATTCATATGGTGACCAGTTAATGGCATATCTTGGAAATTAAACCACACAACATGAAGTAAAGTATTTATTTTGCATATGGAGGTTGAGTGAGCTACAAATAAAGTTTCTAAGTTTTTAAAAAAAATTTCAAGATTCATACTGATACATTGTCTATAAATTATGATGAGAATGTGGCTGACCTGTATTGACTCAAGGGCATGTTAAACAGTCTGTATCTCCTGTTCATTTCTCTCAATTTTCTCTAGGTATTGAAAAACAGTATTCTATAGATGGACATCTAGAAGATTTTGCATTTCATTAATTCATCACTTTATTTGAAATACATTTAACAGTTTCTTTGTCATTGTAGTCAATATTTATTGCTACAAAATGACCTTTTAATGCTAAAGAAATTCTGAACTTTCATTTGATTATTATTAAAGCTTTCATCAGTTTAAATTGCACATTTAAGATAATTTGTTTTTAGAACATTTTATAAAGCATTTGCATTTACTATTAATACAGTTTCTAAGGTCAGGTATCTTGGCTTGTTCTGAGATGTGTCCAGTCTGTCTTTGTTTTCTTCTGCCTCCTAACCGCCTTCTTCAGGACTCTTAGTGTTTCAGCAGGAACTACTTGTTCTCTCTCTGCATTGCAGATGATGGCGCCTAAAGAGTTCACACTCATGATTTGAGAGATGCAGCACCATTTTGCATACATTCTTAGTAATTTAGTACAGATTAGTTCCTTTGTAGTTTCTGTAATTTTGAAGTTATTATCTATCATGAACATTATATGCTGCAGACTATAGATTTTTTTTGTTTAAAGAAGTTAATGACATTTACATGTGTTTAAAAGATGACTAGAAATCATTAGAAACTTAGAAATAGGTTTAAAAGATAAGAAAATGGGAAAAGTTTCTAGTATCTATTACTTTCTTTTAACCTATTCTAGCAAAGTATTAAAATATTATGATATCTGCTTCACCTTTAGTTTTTGAAAAAAAATTATAACATAGTTTCCAGTTTGGGTACTAAGGTACTTAAAGCCATGTACAATTTTGTTCCATACCATCTTCACATGTATTATTTATTGCATAAAATAAATTAATTTGTTCATATTTATCTACCAGGTATAACAGTAAATTTGCATTTAGGAACTTATATTTCACTTTACATAGTTAATTTTATGATGTTGGGTCGACAGTGACTTCATAATTATTTTCATTTTCTACTGTTTAATTTATGAGAGAATTAGGGTTATAAATTTACATTATACATTTATATTTTAAAATATTTGTTGTTTTTTAAGTAACAATTTCAGTATTTTTCTAATCAACATTCTATTTCCAGGACATAAAATGAATATATGGTAAGATTTTCAAGCTGCCCCAACAGTTTGAAGCTGTGTTCACATTTTATTTTCCTAGGTTTTCTTTTATTTCAGACAAGAACATTGGCTTTACATTAATGACAGACTTTTTCTTCATTCTTAATATTCTGTAATTAATATAAGTATGGAACATTATGCATACATACATACATGAACACATTTATACACATAACATACATACACACTGACACATGCACACACACACACACACACACGCACACACACACACACACACACACACACACACACACACACACACACACACATTTCTTCCCTGAAGTAAATTTATTTTGTTTTTACTTCACTATCATCCCATGAAAAGATGCATTCATTATTATGATCTCTTAAGGTGATTATTTTGTGACCATTGCTGATCTTTTGGTTTTTTTTGATTGATGTTATGATTTTATGTTTTCAGGTTTCATATGTAATACATATTTATCATAGATCAAAGAAGCAATTATCAAAGGTTTAATTTTGCTCCAACACTGGGGAAAACTTCTAAATGATTTTAAATTTGCTTGAATTTCCAATGCAATTTGTTGACAGAAATTACTGTTGGCATTAACAGGTGGCTTTCATAGGTTTTCTGTCATTAATCTGTTCTCCCCAAGGAACTGTAGTTATCGGTACTTTATATTCAATGTATCATCAAGATTTAAAAATAGGTTTGAGACAATTGATTTGAGACAATATTAAATTTAGTCAGAGTTAAACAAGTTCTAATTACTCTATCTTGTTAGAGTTGAGTAAGTAAAATTCTTGGTGTAGTCGTCAGAAGTAATTTTTACCTCTTGAATAAAGTTCAGTCCATTTCCTCATGCCATTCGAAAAGAAATGCCTTTTGTAGCAGTTTCTCGTTGCAATTTAACTGTATTTCTGTTGAAAAGACGGGTTCCTGAGCAAAGCTAAGTAGCAAGACTAGCTGAAATGGTGAGTTCTGTGTTTGAGAGTGAGACCTTGCTATGATCTAGAAGGTGACAAATGATTAAGAAAGCCATCCATCATCATTTCTGGCATATGTATGCATAAGCATATGTGTGTTCAACCATGCACACATACAGCCACAAACTTGTGACCATACATGCACATACCACTGATAAATACACACTCATTTTAAAAATAGCAAATGGAAAATAGTTACTAGAAAAGAAACTTGAAATGCTTACACCACAGAGCTGATTTTCTCTTGACTTGGTAAGAAAGTGTATTCCCCTGCAAGCATTCATTATCAACACAGTTCATCCACACTCGCTTTTTCTGCATTTACTGAGTCCAACTAGTTCTTTGGAGATATCCTATGGTTTAGTATTGTAAGAAATAGCCAGCTATCCATACTTTTATATCCCATTATCAGCATATTTTAAGATAGCATTAAGACTGTATATTTTTGTTAAGATATATGCTTATAAATTTGGGAAATGGTTTTCTAAATACAGAGATAGGAGAGAAAGGACACCATTCCCCAAGCAAAAGGATAGACGAAGTAGGTAAAGGAATTATGGGTAGCCTTTGTCATTACGTTCCTGTGGGTCCTATAACATCAGTGTGTGTGTGTGTGTGTGTATGTATGTGTGCGTGTGTATGTGTGTGTATGTTTGTGTGTGTATGTTTGTGTGTGTGTGTGTGTGTGTGTGTGTCTGTGTCTCTGTGTGTGTGATTTCTTTCAGAAGAAAGACAAACATGACCAAATAAAACAAACGCATACAGTATGACATTATATTGGTAAAACTCTTCCCAAGGTGGAACTCTATGGCTGTCAGATAAATTTGTTTTCTCCTTCTATTTCCTGAAAGCATTTTTTCAGAGCCAAGAATATGCTAATTAAGTTTTTACATTCTTTTACTTGTTAGGTAATCTCATTTGAAAATTGCATACATTGGCCTCACATATGTATTCATTGTTAATTCTCATATATGAAAATGTAATAAAGATAATTTTATCCCACTAGGCAATGGCAGTGTTTCTAGAAGAAGGTACAAAGACATGAACAATTTTTGAGTGTGACACTGTGTCAACTGTGTGTCAGCTCTGTGTCAAAAGTGCCGTGTTTGCAGCAGGCTCTAGTCAAGCCCATTTTCATTATGACTTGATGAAAGTGTCTTCCTTGACAAGATGAAGCATGACTGTCAGAATTTGTGATGCCACCAGGAAGGAAAAACCCTCAGAGGAAATACTCCTTTCAATATTTGAAACAATAAAATGCATTTGCTAAGTTTCAAAACTATATCCTATTTGCATTTTCCTGTGCAGAAATTAGGCTTATTTGGACCAGTCAGAAATATTGATCTCAGCAAATTACAAATATTTGCATCTGCTGTGCTAACATTTCATTACAGGGCTGCGGTTTGGCACTTGGTCATCAGAATCTGATGACAAGAACTCATAAGTAAGGATATACCATTCACATTTTCTAGAACATCCACAGTGATCATCTCCTGAGTGAGGAGAAGCTCAAAACAGCAGTCCGTCTTCAGTTTCACCCTTGGAGAAACAAAATTGTTCACACACATAAATAAAATTTAGTAAATATTTGGTTAAGGATTAAGTAACTTTCACAAATCTATTCAATCTAAAAAAATTTAAATGTTTAAAATATATGTACTAGAAATTTCTGAAATTTTTGTTTGTTTGTTTCTTTGTTTTTTGTTGTTGTTGTTTTTGGTTTTTTCGAGACAGGGTTCCTCTGTGTAGCCCTGGCTGTCCTGGAACTCACTCTGTAGACCAGGCTAGCCTTGAACTCAGAAATCTGTCTGCCTCTGCCTCCCAATTGCTGGGATTAAAGGTATGCGCCACAACTGCCCGGCTATTTCTAGAAATTTTAACCGGGCCCTTCTGAAGACAAAAGTGAAGGAAAGAATCAAAGTTATAAAAGTGAAATACCTGGTTTTCATAGGTAGATTATGTGAAATCATTACTTTTCCAAAAATTTTCTTGTTTGTAAGTTCCATGGCTAAAAGTCAACAGTTTACCATTCCTTATTTAACAGAGTGGAACCTACTTTGGTATAATTAATTCCAATTATGATTGGCTGGTTTCTGAATGCCTTAAAGGTTAAGTTTGATATATATGATTTCTTGTTTATTCCAAGTTCAGCTGGGATCACCTGTGAGAACAACTGTGGCCATATAATAATATGCAGCTCAATAATCATATACACAGTTTCATGCTTAGTCAAGTTTTGTGAATCCAAGAAGCCAAATAATAACTCTGCATCGTCAGTTTTTAAAACTCTTCTTACTCTCCACAGGAAATATCCTTCTTTCAGTATAAAAATATATAATTACTTTTAGTCCTTAATGCTAATTTCCATTATATAAATGAAAGAATGGTACTAGAAAATATGAAAGGAACCAGCAGAAGTGTAATATTACCCATCCCTGGTAACCTGATTCTCTGAGAATAGATATGCAACGATAAGATCTGTTCTTGACCAGTCATGAGATAACACTGACAACTGTGATTGATGGTTTACAATCTTCTTAAAAACTTCTTAAAAAATAATATTAATTATTTTTGAGGAAGGTTTAATAGGAGAAGTTCTGAAGACAACTAGTTTTTTTTTTTTGTTATTTTTTGTTTGTTTGTTTTTTTTTTTAAACTGGGCATGTCTCATTTAAAAAAAAACTTTGAAATGGCATTATGATACTCAGAACTATTAAATCAAAAATTTAATGAACAAAATTCAAAATTTAAATATTTTCAAATGTAGTCCAAAACACAAATAACAAAAGGTTAAGAATAAGAAATAATATACTCATATGATTATGCCCCTATTCTGATGCCAGCTTTTAAAAAATGAATTCAGTTACCAAACAGTGAAATCATTTGGATTCATCTCTACCTTGGAAGAAGTTCATAAGTTATGTTTACAACCCTACACTTGAGAACTCCTCTCCCTTGTGACAAAGAACCTTTGTCCTTTCAATAATGCTCATCACCACATCAGTGATAAATAAACAAAACATAAATGGACGAGATGTAAGTCAATGAATAATTTATGAGATATGGAAATTTGAAACTGCTTACTCATACAAGGACAGATTCTTCCCCCAATAAAATTTGTGGAAAATGACCTCCATAAAAATGTGCAGACATAAGCCATATATTCACATGAATACAAACTTGTGGCAATGTCAATAAGGTAGAATGCAATTATTGTTGTTAACATTGTGTTGAAGTTGTGACAGTTGGCTCTTAAATGCAAAAACAAGTATTAATAAACTGAGAGTGATGTTTATGAGGCCGATCTACAACCACCAGTGTGATAGGTACTAAATAACTCTTATTACTTTGAGGGCACAAATCACCACTGGAATTAGAATATACTTTAATTTCTACTCATGTGCAATGTAATACCAAAAACCATGTTAAGTAAATCCACAATAGTACTTTGTAAAACATATTGCAGAAACAAATAATAAAAAGAGAAAGCTTGAAATGCAGGACTTCTTAAATCAATGCCAAAGGATTTTACCAAGGAAAATTATATTACAAGCGTTAACCTCCAACAAGGGCAGGAAATTTCATGTACAGGGCAGACAGCTGACAGTGAACTAGGAAAAAGAAGCACATCCTACCATTATTGTCTACAGAGTTATTTTATTTGGCATAGTGAATATTCATATAAATTTGGTTTTTTGGAAGTCTTGTATTTGTTTTACTCAAATAAAAGGTCAATCCATGTTTCCAGAAAATTATCAGTAACACCCTCACAACTTATCATTTATTGATCTCTTAACACTACTAGGTAATTTGAAAAATGCAAGAGCTTGAAAGTTAGGAATTATATTCTTCCTTTAATATTCCCCTCAAATAAGCCAGGATATTGCTATATGGTGAAATGCTTACTTAGCTAGGTTCAATCCACAAAGACTCTACAAAAATGTCCACATAAAATTTTCTTATTTGTTAAATTTTCAACATATATAAATAATTTTAATAAGTGTAAAAGTCACTTTAGGATATGTTATACATAAATAAGAATAATTTTTGCTGTTCATAGTCTTCCCTGATTCAGAAAACTTGATTATTTCCTTTCCTTGGCAGATTGTGTAGTACTGTCTAGTACTGTAGAGGCTGAATAACAAGAAGGAGACAGTCAGGTTAGATCCTGCTCAAGTCATCTGAATCTTGTGACATAGTATGTGATGTCTTCAGCAATTAAGACTTATCTCAACCACTGGGCAAAGAGCTGTAGCATATATTAGAGAGTAACTTGGGCTACTAACCAAAAACTCAAACAGGTTTCTCTATTCTGGTACTATAGTTATTGCTAGATAGTTTATAGGGAGGTTTGACAGCTCAAATCTTATAATTTCTCTCTCTGTGTATGTGTGTGTGTGTGTGTGTGTGTGTGTGTGTGTGTGTGTGTGCGTGCGTGAGCTTTTGTCTATTCATGTGTACATATACATATATACATGTATATATACACATATATATACACACGTGCACGTGCACACACACACACACACACATTTTACTTGATGGTTTATTAGACAGCCTTAATGTTCACTCTACAATACCAATCTGAATCTAAGTTCAGGAAAATTTCTAATACCACTCTAACCTAAGTTCAGGAGATAGAAAGATTGCAATAGCTAGAGGCTGATGGAATTTGCTGTGCAATTGACTCTCCTAGAAATGACAAGAAAACTACACGCAGGATATCCATAGACATTCTAATGTAGAAAGAGAGAAATTTCAGGAGGTCCCATACCTAGACAAAGAACTACAAGCAACTAATGACTGCTGGGGGAGAATTAGCCTCTTCTAATAATGAGCCAAAAATTGGCTATCCAATGCAAATCATACACATTAACAATAAAAACAGACTCAGCAGTCACATTTATGTTTTTTGTGTATATCTTTATCTCTCTCTCTCTCTCTCTCTCTCTCTCTGTGTGTGTGTGTGTGTGTGTATGTGTGTTTATGTGTGTGTGTGTGTGGTGTAGCAACAATAATCAAATACAAAGAGGCCATTAATTTGAGGAGTAAAGTTAGGAGGTAAGGGTTGGAGAGAAGAGAATAGGAAATATATGTAATTATATTTTAATGAAATTATCTTGTTAAAGAGGACAATTTTAATAAAACTCGTTTCATTTTCTAACTTCTCCTGACTCTTTAGCCATTATAGCTTTGAATTTGCTCTTCAATATTGGGGACTGAATATGAAAGTCACCTGCCTCCTTTATTTGTGATCCAGAAAAAGAGCTTTCAAATAAATACTCATTCCCCAGGAATTTTAATAAATACCTCCACACCATACTCAGAAGTTTATATAAGAGAAGCAAATCTGATAAGTCAGCAGATATTTAAAACTGTCCAAAATTTTGACACTTAGGACTAGAGTATTTGACAAAAATTGACAGTTAAGAACATTGCAGTATAATATAGAATCCTATATGAAATGCACAAAGAATTAATCCTTTGTATAACAGATGTACAAGAGTGTGTGGAATATTAACCTCTTTGTTCATTAGGCTATGCAACTCAGAGAGCAATCAGACTACTTAGCATGTGGTCATGATGCTTGAATATATGTGTTTATACTATTTAGAGATTAAAAACCATCTTTATAAAGTAAATATAATAGGTCAGTATGCCATGATGCTAACCACTCCGAGGAATAAAACAGAGCTGAATATATCCACTATTGCACTATTGAAATCTGCATGTTGAGCAGTGTAAAATGTTAGTCCTGGGGAAAGTGAAAGACTAATTCAGAATTTGATTTATAGGCCTTTGCAGAGCACATGAACCAGGACTCACTAATGGAATCTTCCCTGTTGAGATGTGTTCCTGTGCCCTCATTTTTATTACTATTGGTTGTTGTTGTTTAGGAGTCCTATTTATCATAATGTCTGATTGCTTGGTACATTTGCAACTGTATCAAGGAATCACTGGTCTGAAAAATGGAACAATTGTCAATTCTAAATTTCCAAGGTCATTGAATTTAAGATCAAAACTTTTAAATTTCTATCCATCAACATAAAAATTTAACAGATCAATTTTCCTTCCATATAACTGGCCTAGTCCTAGGTTGAAAGAATAGTCAATACTTTTTAACTTAAAATACATATTTGAAAGATGGGAAACTTGTAGAAGATAAAAGAAAAGAGAAGTGATGATTGACTTATTCAACTATAATTTATATAACTGAAATATTTTGTAAATATTAGCTCAAACTATAGACATAGCATAGGTCTGAAACAAGCTTATAAAATGTATAAATTTGAATTAATTATATAATAAAGAAAGTCATGGGGAAGGTCATGAAAAATGTCAGGAAAATTAAGTAGGAAATATAAAATGCAGATCTTAATATAAACTTCCATTTCATTGGGTGTGTGGTCCTTTGAATAAGAATGGCCTCATTAACTAATATATTCGAATGCTAATTAAACAGGGTGTGACACTATTTGAAAAGTTTTGAAGGATTAAGTGTTGTGGCCTTTTTGGAGGAAGTATGTCACTGGTGATGGCCATTACACTTTCAAGCATCCATGCCAAGTCCAGAGTCTCTGCCTACAGATCTAAATGTAGCTCTCAGCTACCATGCCAGGTCATGCCTTCATGCTGCCATGCTTCCTGGGATGATGGTCATACTAAACCTCTGAAACTATAAGCAAACCATCCATTAAATGCTTTGTCTTATCACAGTTGCCATGGTCATGGTGTCTCTTCACTGCAAAAGAACAGTGTTTAAGAAAGGGTGTAACTACATAAAAATGTATATAAACAGAAGTAAAATTATAGAAGTAAAGGAAGGGGTTATAATACATGAACTTGTATAAAATTTTACAGATATTAGTCTACAAATGGTGGTATACAGCTGCAGGTTCAGCCAGCAACCAGGAGGTAGAGACTGTAAGACCAAGAGTTCAGGGTCAGCATACAACCTCAGAAGATGTGAGTGTAGGTATGAATAAAATTAATATTCTTATTATGTATGTTTTATTAATTATATTCTAAATGGAAAAATATATGAACTTTATTGAGAGATGTTTAACTTTGTAACTTTGATTTCATAGTATATATTACAGTGTATCAAATTTATGCGCATAGTATATTTCTATTTGCAATGTTCCCCTAGATATCTTGCTTAGTATTATACAATACCAACTATTAATATTAAGCCCTCATTTTCACATGAGCTACATTTATTCAATATCTGAGCATGACAGTTAAATTAATGGACATTAATAAAAACTTTACTGTATGGTTCAGGTAATTGCTGAACAAAAGCAATGGCTGTTCTTAATATGAAATTATTTGTAATATCTTTAACATATTCATGCTGTTGGCTAATTCAAGGAAAATTCCATTAAGTCCACATGATACAAAGTTAGTACTTCATTTTTGTAAAAATCAATATATATGTTTAATATATAAAATCATATATATACTATATATATGATAGTAATCCTCTAAGCAGCACTTTTAATGTGTGAATCACTGTTTTTTTTTTTTTTTAATGTTAGGACAAATGGAGTGATACAGTGTTGAATTTCAAATGTTGAAAATGTTAAATGCTTATTCATATTTTACTATGATTTCAATAAAAATAGTTCATTCAATAAAATTGCAAGACGATCTTCTAATATAGTGAAAACAATCCTTTAACAGTAAAATCCTTTGAATATAGTGATTTTGTAGAGCAGCATTTCTTTTTTTTAATGTTTTCTTTCTTTCTTTATTTTTACTGAGTATCTTCTTCATTTATATTGTCAATGGTAAAACCTTTACCCCTTCCCGAAATCCCCCCTCCCCAAAGATTCCCTACCCGTCCTGTCCTCCCACCCCCTGCCTCCACGTAGATGCTCCTCTGCCAGACACACTCCTTTTCCCTTTGTTGGGTCCTCTATTGAGCCTTTACCTGACCAAAGACCACTCCTCCCACTGATGCCCAAGAAGGCATTCCTCTGCCACATTTTTGGCTGGAACCATGTGTACCCCTTGGTTGATGGTTCAGTCCCTGGGAGTCTTGGGGTGTCTGGGTGTCCGAAGTCATTGTTCTTCCCATGGGGCTATAAACTCCTTCAGCAACTCCGGACCACCCTCCAAATCCTCCGTTGGGAACCCCAAACCCAATCCAATAGTTGGTTGCTAGTTTCTGCCTCTGTGTTTGTAAGCCTCTGGCAGGGCCCCTCTGGAGACAGCCAGGGCATACTCCTTTTGGTACACACTTCTTGTCATAGTGTTGGAGTTTGGTGACTGTTTATAGGATGAATCCCCAGGTAGGGCAGTGGCTGGGTGGCCTTTACTTCAGACTCTGCTCCACACATTGCCTCCCTTATTTAGAGCAGCATTTCTTAACATGTGGATTGTGACCCCTTTGGGATCATATGTCAGACATCCTGCATATCATATATTTACATTATGACTAATAACAATAGAAGAACAAAATAATTTTATAGTTGTCATCACCATAATGTGAGCAACTGTACCAAAATATAGTAGCATTAGGAAGATAGGGAATAGCTGTTGTAGAGTAGGGGGAGGGAAGAGGGCTTATGGGACTTTCTGGGAGTGAGGAGCCAGGAAAGGGGAAATCATTTGAAATGTAAATAAAAATATATCGAATAAAAAAAGGAAAAAAAAGATATTCTTATAAAGTTGTTTGATTAACTAAATTTTACATAACATACACTTAAATTATGACACATTTAAAACACTAAACTGAATGTCTTTGCTCAGAGATAGACCTGTGAATTCCAAGTAATTCATATGGGTGTCAGTGCTTCTTGGTATGACTATGAGAAAAAGTGGATCTAGTGCTCAGCTGTTTAGCCCTTGGAAGGATATGAAGAATATAATCAATAGATACTATAGTTTGGGATAAAGGTGACAGTCTGCCAACATTTCAATTTGAGAATAATAAAATTAGTTAATTGTTTTACAGATTTATTGTCCTCTTACAGAGGAGCTGCAATACTGACATCACTTAAAGAGCACATTGGTGGAAAAATAAGAAATGCATGCTTAACTAGGTAATGTTTTCATAAAAAAAAATACTCACCTATCTTGCCACAGCTGCAATGTAAGTGCTGTTATGTCAAAATACTCACATAACAACAAAATATAACATAAAATTGAATATAACTTGCTAAAAATAGAAGCTTTCAGAAAGTATGTGATTTCCCAGAAAATACTTCACATCATCCGGAAGCTATATATTTTAATTTATTTATGTAGAAATATCTTCATCTCCATTTTAGTGGTTAATTTGAAATGAGAGGCAGCCAGCATATTATTTACTTGTAAAGTTGTAAAGAGGACAATTCCTCAATTGGCTATACAGAAGAACATAAACTACAGATTAATGGTTAAGATTTATTCCATTAGAAGAAGGTAAATAAAATAGATTTTTTTTTTACCAGCAACACAGATGCAGAGGAATGATGGAAGCAGGATGGGCCTTGGATATTCTATTTTTAGAATAACCACATGGCTAGGAGGAGAAATATTACAGTAATGAGAGCTGGTGTGAATAATATATTCAGTGCCTGGTGGAGCAGGCTGAGTTCAAGAATTAACTCTTCGGACTTTACTTCTGAAGGGTAGTTTGAAAGACAATCTACAGTAGGAGCAAGGAAGGGATAAAGATGAAAACTGACTTGGCTTTGAAGTTTACCTTTTAGAGAACACAGCTTCTGATATTTCTTACTGACCAATGAGTCTTTAGCAGAATACATATAACAACAAACATAGGAGACTGAAGTTGTGGCTTATTTTAAGTTCCAACTATTTATGAGTGTCAGGATTCTCAGTGGTATGTTAAAGGTTCAAAACGAAACAGTTTGCCCAGATTATATATGTCCACTAAAACCAGAAGATATTGTGGACTTCAGCCAGCTCCATTCAGGAAGGTGGCTTGTAGCCTGGGGTGTAGAGACACAGTTGAGAGTCTTGACACACTAGAATGATGGTGTCCTGGCAAAGGACACTGGCTCTTTGTGTATATTTGTGTGCATTAGTTTCAGCTTCACCCCTGCAGTTACTGAGTTTGCCTAATCCTAATGCATTTACCTCTTCTCAGATAAGGATGTTTATCTCTTTGGCTCACCAAGATGAAAATCACAATGCTGGCAATTTTTCAAGGGCAGAAAATTCCAGAGGCAGCTAAAAAAAAAAAAAAAAAAAAAAAAAAGAGGCAGATAGTTTCAATTTTATAATATGCTAGACTAAAATCCATAAACTATTAGAAAGGTAAACTGTTTCTTCTGCCAGGTAGAAGGAGTTATTTTCTTGCCCAAAGTATCATAAAAATATATTCAACATATTCAGAGAATTTCTTTGTGACTTTTTAAAAAATAAGTTATGTGTAAAATAGCTGTTATTTACATTTTAGCCATCTGAATCTGATCAGGTAAATGTAAGCAGATTATTAAGTAGAAATTAGTGAACAAAATAATCTAGGAGAGCTCAGGGAAATGCGCCACTCCGTGACTGTGACTTTTATCCAATCTCCTCCCATGTGAGCCACAGACTCTTACATTTTAAGTTCATTGTTATTCTAATTAGCTTCATCAAATGATGAGGCCAATCTGTGAGCTTGCACAGGGGAGCAGCAGAGCTCTTTCATTATAAAACAGAATTAGGACACATGCAGAGACTAAGTTTCTTAACACCATCTTTAAAATAATCAAGTGAATGCTAATCTCACGGGGTCGAAAATTTCCTAACATTGTGGTGAACGTTATGATTTTCCTTTTTCTCCTTTAATGAAGCAGCACGTAAAGTCCGCTCATTGTCTTACTTGTACTCCTGGTGGTTATGATGAATAAGAGAGCTCCGGTCTGGCCCCTGTGGCCACATTTGTAGAGTATTTGATCACCACTCAGCTCTGCATTTAGTCAGTTTACTGGCTTCCCCTCAGAAAGCCCAGGATGACTTTCATCGCGGTGGGGGCATGGAGGCTGCTTATAATCTCTTTAGTGGGAAAAGTGATGCAAGCTATGCTCTCTCCACACTCAGGGTCAGCGTTATCCTCCCTGGTGATCTGTCTCGGTTATGAGGGCCTGAGGGGCAGAAAGACAGAGGCAGTCTGTTCTATTTGAGCTCTGAGTGGGAACAGCGGGGTGCTATGCATATGGTACTTTTAAAGATTTAACGATTAGGATTTAGGTTCAGTCTGAGGGAGAGATTGATTGATTTTAACATATTGGTGAGCCCTTGCTTCAGGCTAGGAATAAAAACCTTACTTCTCAAGTCTGACGTTATTACTTTTCATTTGTTTTTATTGATTAGCTGTCAGTGATAAGATCTTGCCTCTCAAAATGAGACAGGTGCTGGTGGCCATTTTCCCTTTTTAAAAGCTTTTGTAGCAGCAACTCACAGAAAATAGAAATAACAGATATAGAAATGAGGAAAAATAACCATGCCATTTTGAAACCAGAAGCTAGTAAACAAATATATTGAAATACTAGAACTTTATTGGCTGTAAGTTAATTTAAAAGAAAATGATGAAAATTTTTGTATCTCGTATATAATGTGCATTTTGTCTAATGCATATATATGTATGTGTGTGTCTCTGTGCTTGTGTTAAATGCTTGTATAAAGTATACACATATGATAGGTACACCTATAGAAAGACAGAGACAGAAAAAACATGACAGACAGACAGAGACAAAGACACAACTGTGCTCACCATTCTTACTCTATACTCTATTTCTCAGAGAAGTGTGCGAACAGGACAATTTTCACACTTGTACATAAATTCATTTTAAACCAATCTTTCTATTGATATTCATACATTAAGACTGTTCTCAGATAGCAACTCATTTATATTGGAAAATATCATGTTAAAAACATGTCTCCTCAAAGTAATCAGAGGTCATTTATTCAGGAGTTAAAAATGAATAATCATGGTCCAAGAACCCCTTCCGGTTACCCCTTATTCCATGTTTCAATGCAGAAACCATTTCATGAAATTTTATAGTCGCAAAACAAATATGATCATAAAACAAGGGACATGAGGTTTCGACACGAGCAAAGCAAGAAAATACCAGAGGCCTGAGATGGCATCTGATGACATTCTTAGCACTGGTTGATGGAAAGTAGAGTCCTGATTAATTAATACATTCTAAAATATTTCACCTGAGAGTAATAAATATGTTAGGCCAGACACAGAGGTGAGCAACAAACGGCTATTAAGGGGAAAAATGATAGCCCAAAATAAAATTTAATTAGGCTGGACCTGTACCAATCTAACCTATTATATTTAGAGGGTCAACTCTGCTCAAGATTTGTGATAAAATGGAGCTTCTGAGAATTTCCTCACACAGCAAATAGAGGGGAGAGTGCATGAAGAGCATCACACAGCCAGGCAGAGGAAGGTAGTAATTGTTAGTCCTATGTACAGTGGAAGATAGTGAGCGACTATTTTGAAAATGAATGAAATAGCAAGAGTAAGCAGATTTGAGCATAATATATCAGACAGCTGGAGTCTAAAAAGATAAGGAATTGCAAAAACTAGAGGATGAACAAGTTAAGCCACCATCTCGTGTGGCCAAGCAGTCTGAGAAGAGCAAACAAGATGTGGCCACAGCTCTGAGACCTGAGAAAAAAATATCAGAAAAATATTATTATTTGAACATGGGTGATATAAGAAAGTAACATGAAGCAATATTTTTAGGTGTTCTATTTGTAGAATAGAAATTATACCTCTTAACAGTCCTTAGAATGTCACTTCAAATTGCAAACATCTAAGCTCAAGTCTGATTGTGCGGATGGGAAATTATTTTATTATGACATTGCCTGGGTGGTTATAATGTGAATTCTGTGAATAAAATTTAAAAAAAAACTGTAGATGAATATTGATAGACAAAAGGCAATATTCCGTCTCTGTAAAATTAGTGCTTATGTTTTGTTTTTCATTAGCTTATAATTAATTTATTTTTGTTTTCCTTAATTGCTAAATTGGGGGATTTTTGAATAAACAAAGATTTTTTCATCTGTATTTATTGGTCTACTAGTCTCAGTAATTACTTGAAATATTCTTTATAATAATTTTCAATATTTAACTTGTTTGAAACTAAATATATTTACCCTGAAATCTCTATTTTCATTATATAGTTGAAAAATATGCATGTTTGTTTATATAATTTCATAATGATTCCTATTTTATTCAAATACAGTGTTATACAATTAAAAAGTCACATGCAAGTCTGTAGAAAAATTAAATCTCCCCCCATTAAAAATATTTAAAGAGCTAAGAAAGTCAAGATGATATGGAGAAAATTTATAGGAACATTAACTTCTCTCTAAGTCTTAAAATACTACAGTGTGGGCTCAGAATATATACTAGGAGGTCAATGGTTTTGTGTGCAATCTGTAGTTGTTAGGACTGTTTTTGAATTCTGTGATTCACTACATTTGAATTCTGTGATCTCATGCTTGCCAACTTCACGGCATGTAAATGGTAATGTGCTAATCACTTGCACTGAAGCATAGTTACCCACTAAAGATAGTAAAAGATATGACCCAGAGTGGTTGTACCAATTTGCAACCCCACCAGCAGTGGAGGAGTGTTCCTCTTTCTCCACACCTTCTCCAACACCTGCTGTCTCCTAAATTTTTAATCTTAGCCATTCTGACTGGTGTAAGATGAAATCTCAGGGTTGTTTTGATTTGCATTTCCCTAATGACTAATGAAGTTGAGCATTTTTTAAGATGCTTCTCCACCATCCGAAGTTCTTCAGGTGAGAATTCTTTGTTTCACTCTGTACCCCATTTTTAAATAGGGTTGTTTGGTTTTCTGGAATCTAACTTCTTGAGTTCTTTATATATATTGGATATTAGCCCTCTATCTGATGTAGGATTGGTGAAGATCTTTTCCCAATTTGTTGGTTGCCGATTTGTCCTCTTGATGGTGTCCTTTGCCTTACAGAAACTTTGTAATTTTATGAAGTCCCATTTGTCAATTCTAGCTCTTAGAGCATACGCTATTGGTGTTCTGTTCAGAAACTTTCTCCCTGTACCGATGTCCTCAAGGGTCTTCCCCAGTTTCTTTTCTATTAGCTTCAGAGTGTCTGGCTTTATGTGGAGGTCCTTGATCCATTTGGATTTGAGCTTAGTACAAGGAGACAAGGATGGATCAATTCGCATTCTTCTGCATGCTGACCTCCAGTTGAACCAGCACCATTTGTTGAAAAGGCTATCTTTTTTCCATTGGATGTTTTCAGCCTCTTTGTCGAGGATCAAGTGGCCATAGGTGTGTGGGTTCATTTCTGGATCTTCAATCCTGTTCCATTGATCCTCCTGCCTGTCACTGTACCAAAACCATGCATTTTTTACTCTGGAAATCAGTCTGGCGGTTCCTCCAAAAACTGGGCACCTCACTTCCAGAAGATCCTGCTATACCACTCCTGGGCATATACCCAGAGGATCCCCCACCATGTAATAAGGATACATGCTCTACTATGTTCATAGCAGCCCTATTTATAATTGCCAGATGCTGGAAAGAACCCAGGTATCCCTCAACAGAAGAGTGGATGCAAAAAATGTGGTATATCTACACAATGGAGTACTATTCAGCCATTAGAAACAATGAATTCATGAAATTCTTAGGCAAATGGATGGAGCTAGAGAACATCATACTAAGTGAGGTAACCCAGACTCAAAAGGTGAATCATGGTATGCTCTCACTAATAAGTGGATATTAACCTAGAAAACTGGAATACCCAAAACATAATCCACACATCAAATGAGGTACAAGAAGAAAGGAGGAGTGGCCCCTTGTTCTGGAATGACTCAGTGAAGCAGTATTTGGCAAAACCAGAACAGGGAAGTGGGAAGGGGTGGGTGGGAGGACAGGGGGAGAAAAGGGGGCTTACAGGACTTTCGGGGAGTGGGGGGCTAGAAAAGGGGAAATCATTTGAAATGTAAATAAAAAATTATATCGAATAATAAAAAAAAAGAAAAAAAAGAAAGAAAAGGAATGACCAGGCAACTCAGAAGGGTTTGGGGACTATGATCCAGATGTAAAGCAAATAAATAAACAAATAAATAAATGGCAAAAAAAAAAGATACAACCCAATGTTCTCATCTAAGAGACTTTCTGCTTTGCTTCTGCAATGTATATCCCCTCTCGATGCTTCATAAGAAATGTATTGCATTTCTCCACCCCTTGTGGTCTTCTGAGGCCACAATGTCCCTTTCAATTTGGAACAATGCACCTGTAATTGACACAGGAATGCATTAGAGACTTAAGAGGGTAATTTAACATGATACAAGTAAGCACAATTAGGAATAATGAGAAGAATAAAGAAAATAGAAGGAATCCAGAGAAATTACAAAAGCTATCCTTTAGTCTAAACAGGGACCTTCCTAGTGAAACTCGGAACAATAATCCTCTGAGCACTGATACAGTCTCGATGAGAATAAACAGAAGAGAACTCTTTGAAGAGTAAAGCTTTTAAAGTTCATGCTGAACATAAAAAGCAAAGGATTTAAGTTCTCTTTCTTTCTTTTAATCAGGATTCTAATTACTCACTCATACAGAGAAAACCATCTTCTTAAATTTAAGATTAAAATTAGATATATCGTATCCACAATCAACTTCTTTTGACCATAGAGCCCTGGTGTCTTGACTGTGAGAAGTGATTTAGATCTGCCTTTGAGTCTAGACTTCAGACTGGAAAGAAGTCAAGAAGTGATTATGCTAATTTGACCTGTGTTAGGTGTGGATCCAATGGTGTGGTGGTTTGAATAGGTTTGGCCCCCATAGATTCACATCTTTGAATAGTTGGCCATAGGAAGTGGCCCTATTAGGAGGTATACCCTTATTCGTGGAGGTGTGCCCTCATTGTGTAGGCAGGCTTTGAGATCTCCTATGCTCAGGCTCTGCCCAGTGTGGAATCTAGTCTCCTTGACTGTCAGTGGAAGACAGTCTTCTGGCTGCCTGCAAAATTCAGTCTTATGTTGCCACCTTTGGATAAAGATGTAGAACTCTTGGATCCTCCAGCACCACGTCTGCCTGCATGATGCCATGCTTCCTGCCATGATGACAATATACTAAACCTCTGAACTGTAAGCTAACACCAATAAAATGTTTGGACCTTATAAGAGTTACCTTGGTCATGAAGTTTCTTCACAGCAATAAAACTCTAAGATAAATGAGTTGTAAAGGTAGAAACAACAAAATTACTATCAGCGAGTGAATGGAAAAGCAAATTTTTATGTATATCTTTTATCTATAAATATATACACACACATAATTATTTTACTGTATAAAATATGTATTATATAATATATAATACATAAAATTTATATAATACATATAAATAAATATAAATAGCCTTAAAGTACAAAATGCAGGGAATAATGTAGCCCTATATAGTAGTGCAATATTGACATAGTAAAGCCATGTTTAAGAGGAATCACGGCCTCCTCTATGTATGAAACTGGAATGTTTGCTGAAGCAGGGGCTTTATCTAACTGAAGACCTTTAGCAAGAGAACACACTGTGAAGAAGGCTCTGACCACCATTTCCACACCCCAGAGACTGAATAAGCAAGAGCTTATTGGAATATGTAGGATTGTTTTTTCTGTGTATAGTCAACATGGTAAATATTAAAAACATATAATAAATATGCTAAATATTTAATATAAATGTTAAATACATGATGCAATGTCTTCACCTGGGCATGCAGCTATCTGAACTGAGGGTTCCTGCTACTCTACCTTCTGTTTCTCTTTCTTAATCTCCCATCGATCCCTGTCAAGTCATCCTACATAGCCTCAGGCAGTGTACCAATATTCTTGAAAAGATTTTACAAATTGTAAGATTTTAAGAATCAGAGCAACAGGGATGTTTGCTGTGAGACTGTGATTCAGAAGCTACACTCAGAAATGCTAAAGAACATGACTGCCTAAACATGAGCTGTCATGTAAGCTACAAATAGACATGCTGAGATGGATAGAAAGAAGGGGACTCACAAGGTCTCAACCTACACAAAGAACCACAGGCAACTAAATAAAGCTGATAGTGGGCAGAGTATTCTTCCTGATGAAAGAGCCTACGAACCATTTAACCAATATTAATAGTCAGCTTTAGAAACATTTATATCCAAATGATATTATACAGACTGAGCAGCTTACACACACACACACACACACACACACACACACACACACACATACACACACTCACACACACACACACAATGTAATGTAAAAATGGCTCATGTTTAAGAGGTATTGTGACCTTCTCCATGTCTGAAATGAATTTGAAAATAGGGGTATTTGGAACAGTAAGAAAGTAAGAACTATAATTTCAAAACTACAAGAATCAATTTTTAAATGTTTTTTATTTTAATATATATGTGTGACTGTGTGTGTGTGTGCAGTAGTTGTGCACATGCCAGCAGAAGATAGGCACCAGAGTAGAATTTACAGGTTATTGGAGCCATCTCATATAAGTGCTAAGACTGGAACGTGGGTCCTCTGCAAGAGAAGTACCTGCTCTTAACTGCTAGGTTATGTTTGGAGATCCTTCATTGATATTCTTATTAAAACAATATGGATGTGTATTTAATATAATTTAGTGATCAAAAGTCACAATATGCTAATCATAATAGAATACTTTAATTCTATCACTCAGGAGAAAGAAGCAAAAAAAAAATCTGAATTTGAAGACAGTATGGACTATACAATGACTTCTATGGAAAGATTATCTCAAAGAAGTGAGCAGACAAAAGTGGAAGAGACAGAATGGAAGAAAGGAAGGAAATAGTCTAAAATGGCATATGTTGTGGGTAGGGGAATGCAAGGAGTAGATCAGAGCAAGATGTTGAGAGAACACATCTCCAACCAAAGAAAGGGAACTGGCAATAGAGTAAGGCTACTCAAAGCATAACCCAGTAATGTTCTTCCTTCAGCCACACTGTGCCACTTAAAGGGTCCTTGTCTTTTTTATCCAGAAGCATCAATCAGAGACCAAGTGCTCATATGTGTATCCCTAATGGGGAATATTCTTATTCAAGCCATGGTAGGAAAGTGGAGAAAAAAGACATAGACGGGAGAGAAAAGACACACACACACACAAACACACACACACACATACCCCACATGTACACATACATGCACATGGACACACATACACCATATATGCACATGAATACATGTACATGTATACTCACACATTCATGTGAACACACACATACACACATAAACACATACACACACATGCATGCATACACATGTCTGTAAATCTGCTGTCACCACAGGAACACACTGAAGTGAAACTGATGCAGGACAAATATTTTCAAAACTGCATCAAATCTGAACATAGCCAAGAAGTCTGCCTATACAGGTTTGCTGACATAGACAGGTGACTGTGCAGGTACTTTGATTGTTTTCCTACTTCTAGATTTTACCACTCTGTAAGAAGCCTTTTGTATTTGTTCAAGCTCATCAAATAGTGATGCTGTGATATTGCATCCTAAGGCAATATAAATGTGGGTTTGATGCGGTATTCACTGATATGAACCCGTATGTTCAATGTTGTTTCCTACAATACCAAGAACAATGGCATTCGTCTTCATCTATTGTTTTCAGATATTCACCAATAAGAGCTCTTTAGAGAAATGATAGGTTCAGGAACACAAAACTAATAAGATTATTAGTGCTCACCTTTTGATTGAAAGAAAAGTAGTCACAAAAATCTCCACTGCGGTCAGGGTCTATCAAAGAGACACATAATGCAGTTGAGTATGCTCTCAAAATAGCACAATATGAACAAGCAAGTAAAGTTATATCCATTTGCAATTCAAAATTTAGAATAAATAGCTAAGATGTCATGGTAATGTAAGAAAATGATTAAGCAAAGAAACGAAAGGCAGGAGACCATTCTCCAGTGCGGAAGAATTCCTACCCATTTCTGTGAATGGTCTGTCCCAGAGCATGACTTACCACCCTTTCTTCAATGGCTGTACACAGATGTTTCTACCTAAATGTCACACTGCAAAAAGAAACAACAGCAAAAAAATATTCATGAAATCCAGCTAAGCCAAGGTTTGCTTCAATAGTGCTGTTATTTTGAGTGGTTGTATTATTGATAAGAAGTTATAGAAATAGCAATTTATATCTGTAGTGTTTACCCCTCCAATCCCCCTAATACCAGAACAACCATGAAAAACATCAATCCAATGCCAAGAGAGATAATATATGAAACATCTCATCAGTATTTTTGTCTAAATATTAT
The DNA here is from genome assembly GCF_947179515.1 of Apodemus sylvaticus. Lineage (NCBI taxonomy): Eukaryota > Metazoa > Chordata > Mammalia > Rodentia > Muridae > Apodemus > Apodemus sylvaticus. The sequence goes on along the minus strand of NC_067475.1, from coordinate 37,777,733 downwards.
GTCTAATATTTATGTCTAAATATTGTCAAAGATAATGCCTAACATATGAATGACTTTGCATTTGGCAAATTTCACTACCCGTGTTTTATTGGAACATACACTTAGGTTAGATACATTTGCTCAATCATTTACATGAAAACATCTACAAAGTGCATTTTCCTTTGACTGGAAGCTTCAGAAAAATCTATGTCAGAAATCTAGAAATGTTTCAGTAGTAAAATAGTATGGTAATCTCAACTCTATTCATTGTCAAAGGAGATGTAGTTCACAATAACTACAAACAAATCTGCAAAGTACTATGAATAGATATTGTGTCTCTGTGTGAATATATGTAGACATACACAAATAGCAAGCTCAATACACAAGTGTAAAATACATCACAATGTTACATAAGCATATAGCATCTAAACTGTACATGACATATTTTAAATATGTTGAACTTTGTGTATCTTCTATACTAGATAAAAGATAAAAATCTATTTGTGTTTTATCTCCAAACTAACATTGTGAAGTGAATGTTATTATCAATTATTTTTCAATGTTAATAGCAACATTAGGGTAAAAGTAATTTCAATTTTAATATTCAGAATTTCAAACCAGATGGAATTTAATGCTCTTCAAGGATAAAAATTTAATCTCTTTGCTCCATTCTCTGAGGCATTATTAAAGAATTCTTTAAAAAAACAACAAACATATTAATCTCAGCATTCAGATCCCTAAAGATTTGTGCATTAGAAGACATACAATGCTAATACATAATTTTTCTTACAATATTCAACAACCAAATATCATTCTATTAAGTTACATATTTTAACATTCTATAGGAGTATCAAAGATAAAAAAACAAAATGAAACAAGTATCTTTTTTAACAAAGTACAAAACAGAAACCCAGGAATATGTTCCAAGATGTACATATAACATTTAGGCTGTACTTAGGGAGCAATCACAAAGGTAATACAACTTACAGGCACAGTATTATTAACATAAGCAAACCCAATACCTGGCTTAAGACAACAATGCTATGTTCAGAACTCCTTCTAAGTTACTACCTATGAAGAGAAACCTAAGATGCTTTCCCCTCACGTGCACCCCAAATATCTAATCCAGCAAGCAGCCTCTCATCCCATTTCACCACTGAGAGCTCTTGAAAGGCAAAACAAAGAATCAAGACAGTGCTTCCATTTCAACCTGCAAGTGAAAGAATATAGACAGAACCCAAATGCAAAGGCACTATTAAAAGTGCTGTTAATAACATCTTTGGATTCAAGGTCAGAGAGGGTAGGAATTCCTTGTAATCTTTGCCACCAGAAATCTAAGACAATGATAAAAATTGAAATAAAGTTCCTATATCTTTCAGCCTGTAATTAAAAATGAACAGATATCTTTTTGTGATGCTTAGAAATTGCTACAACAAATACAATAATACTATTTAACTAATGAAAAGCATATGAAGACCATAGGTAGTTTATATGTTGCTATTTGGGCTTCTTATCAAGCAAGAAAACACACATGCACAGACACAAACGTGCGCATGCGCGCGCACAGACACACACACATCTTTTTTTTTTGTAAAGGTGAAATTTTTATTGACATAGATGCATCTAAGAATAGAATTGTTATTAATTTTATATCATGTCCCCCAAATGTTGTCCCCAAAATGTTCTCATCATAATGAGAGAAGAAGGAAGATATTTAGAAAGACTGGGGGAAACTATACACATTTTAAAAACTAAAGCTTCTTCTTACTAGTTAAAAACCTTCTTGATGGAGTTTAATTTTTAGATTAGAAATATAACTAAAAGTGGCAATGTGGTATTCTTAATCATCTACTATGCTGTATGTGCCCTGAAGATTTTTTTTTAATGTTCAACTTCATTAGTCATCAGGGAAATGCAAATCAAAACAACCCTGAGATTTCACCTTACACCAATCAGAATGACTAAGATTAAAAACTCAGGAGACAGCAGGTGTTGGTGAGGATGTGGAGAAAGAGGAACACTCCTCCACTGCTGGTGGGGTTGCAAATGGGTACAACCACTCTGGAAATCAGTCTGGCAGTTCCTCAGAAAACTGGGCATGTCACTTCCGAAAGATCCTGCTATACCACTCCTGGGCATATACCCAGAGGATTGCCCAGCATGTAATAAGGATATATGTTCCACTATGTTCATAGCAGCCCTATTTTTAATAGCCAGAAGCTGCAAAGAACCCAGGTATCCCTCAACAGAAGAATGGATGCAAAAAAAGTGGTATATATGCACAATGGAGTACTATTCAGCCATTACAAACAATGAATTCATGAAATTCTTAGGCAAATGGATGGAGCTAGAGAACATCATACTAAGTGAGGTAACCCAGTCTCAAAAGATCAATCATGGTATGCACTCACTAATAAGTGGATATTAACCTAGAAAACTGGAATACCCAAAACATAATCCACACATCAAATGAGGTACAAGAAGAACGGAGGAGTGGCCCCTGGTTCTGAAAAGACTCAGTGTAGCAGCATAAGGCAAAACCAGAACAGGGACGTGGGAAGGGGTGGGTGGGAGAACAGGTGGAGGGAAGGGGGCTTATGTAACTTTCAGGGAGTAGGGGGCCAGAAAAGGGGAAATAATTTGAAATGTAAATAAGAAAACACACACACATCTAAATCAGCTTGTTCACAAAATCACAATAGAAAAATATTTAAGAGGAAGGAGAAGAAAAATGTCAATTTGAAGAAGAGAAATTATTACAAATAAGCCAGGGAGATTATTGAGGTAGCTAGCCAGAAAACCAGCATCAATATGCTTCAGATTCCCTAAAGGTTCAGTAAGTGTCATGTGTCCAAAATACAAAAATAACATGGAGAGCTACTGATGGAGACATCTAAAATCTCAAGTAAATTGTTAGCCTCTCTCTCTTTTTCTCTCTCCTTCTCTTTCTCTGTGTCTCTATTTATATATATATATATATATATATATATATATATATATATATATATATATATATACATGAGTATATATACATGAGTATATATACATATGTATAACATATATGAAACAATACATACATATATACACACATATATGTGTATGTATATATGTATATATGTATATATACATATATAGAAAGAATACATAGGTACATCACACATGATAACATGCACACATACACAAAGACAGTGAAAGGACAAAATTATGTACTGAACTCTCTAAAATGGTGAGCCAAATTCAGTCAACATCTGTAAATGGTTATCTCAATTATTTCTGATATAATGCACAAAACAGTGCATGGCATGCATTCCAATGACAAAGAGTTGCCATTGTATACTATAAGAAAAAAAAACAAAGTTATTTGAATGTAAATACATATTGACTACTTATTGAAGAAATTACTTCTTTTCTTTCCATAATTTTTATTCACATTACATCCCATCACAACTCTTCCCTCCTTTTTTTCCCCCAAATTCTTCCCTTACAAATCCCTCAAGCATTACCCCCTCTGGCTCTCCTCAGGGAGGGAGAAGTCCCCTGTCCCTGATACTAGCCCACCTTGGGACATCTACTCCCAGCAGGAGTAAGCACCTTCTCTTCCACTGAGATACTATCAGGTGAGGGAAGAGGATCAAATGTCAAGCAACAGAGTCAGAGACAATCCCTGCTCCAATGGTTAGGAGACCCACATGAAGATGGAGCTGTGCATATGCTAGAGATATGTGTAAGACCTAGGTCCAGCCCCTGTGTCCCTTTTTGTTGGAGGTTCAGTCTTTGTGAGCCCCCATCCTCTCAAGTGAGTTGACGCTGTAGATCTTCTTATGGAGTCCTTGACCTCTCCAGCTTGCCCAATTCTATCCCCAACTTTCTTTTATATAAGACTCATAAAACTCTGCCCAATTTTTGGCAAAGGGGCTCTGCATCCATTTCTATGCAGTGCTGAATCAAGCCTCTTATGGAATGGTTATACTAGATACCTTGATGTAACTCTAACCAAGCAAGAGAAAGACCCATATGACAAGAACTTCAAGGTTCTGAAAAACCTACAGATTTAATGCAATTCCTATCAAAATTCTAACACAATTCTTTACAGAAGTTGATAGAACAATTCTCACCTTCATGTGGAAAAAATTAAACAACCCAGGATCCTAAAAACAATTATGAACAATAAAAGAACTTTTAGGGATATCACCATCTCTGATTTCAAGCTGCACTGCAAAGCAATAGTAACAAAACCGCATGGTCTTTGAATAAGGACAAAAGGATTATCACTAGAATTGAATCAAAGACCCTGAAATAAATCCACATACTTATAGACACCTGACTTTTGACCAGAAGCCAAAAGCGTACAATGTAAAAAAGAAAAACATGATATTTGCTGCCTACTGGGACAGAAAAAAATCACTAGGTACTGTATCACCCTGAGCTTTAGAATTCTGGTGGTGCAAACCGCCAGGGGTCTGCCTGCACTCAGGAACTGAGCACATAGGCGGTTCATCTGCAAGCCACTCCATCGCAGGACCTGTGTCCTATGTGAGAATCAACAGAGGGAGTGACCCCCACCACAACATCTTCGCTCCATAATAGAGCAGACAGAGAACACCTAGTTGACCTTGACAACCTAAGTATAACATTGCTTGAGGCAAGACTGAGAAGGGCTCCAAAGGCACAAAAGAGGAAGGCAGCATATCAGTAATTTGTGCCAGAAGAAACCCAGTCATCCAGTGTTGCAGACATAACCTTAAAGATCCACAGTAGGTTGAAGTACCAGCCAGTGACAATAAGACCACCTAACACCTAGGAGAAGTAGATGGCTAAAGGCAAACGTAGGAACATTACTGACAGAAACCAAGGCACTATGGCAGCATCTGAACTCAATTCTCCAACAACAGCAAGTCCTGGATACCCCAACACACCACAAAAACAAGACTTGAATTTAAAATCATTCGTCATGATGCTGATACAGGAACACATGAAGGACATACTTAAAGAATTTCAGGAGAAAATGGATCAAAAATTAGAAGCCCTTACAAGGGAAACACAAAAATCATTGAAATACAAAAGCCAATAAGGAGGAAATGCAAAAATCACTTAAAGAAATACAGGAGAACTTTGATCAACAGACAGGAGTCATGAAAGAGGAAACACAAAAATCTCTTAAAGAATTAGAGGAAAACACAAACAAGCAAATGACAGAACTGAGCAAAAACTTCCAGGGCACAACGAGAAAGCCAAATCTAAGGATTATAGGCATTGATGAGAGTGAAGATTTACAACTTAAAGGGCCAGCAAATATCTTCAACAAAATTATGGAAGAAAACTTCCCTAACCTAAAGAGAGAGATGCCCATGAATACACAAGAAGCCTACAGAATTCCAAACAGACTGGACCAGAACCCAAATACCTCCCGTCACATAATAATCAAAACCCCAAATGTACTAAAGAAAGAAAGAATATTAAAGGCAGTAAGAGAAAAAGGCCAAGTAACATATAAAGGGAGACCTATCAGAATTACACCAGATTTCTCACCAGAGACCATGAAAGCTAGAAGATCCTGGGCAGAGCTCATGCAGATTCTAAGAGAACAAAAATGCCAGCCGAGACTACTATACCCAGCGAAACTCTCAATTATTATAGATAGAGAAACCAAGATATTCCATGACAAAACCAAATTTACACAATATCTTTCTACAAACCCAGCCCTACAAAGGATAACAGGGGGAAAACACCACTACAACGAGGGAAACTATACCCTGGAAAAAGCAGGATATTAAGCTTCTTTCATCAAACCCAAAGAAGATAACCACACAAGTATAAAATTAAAATAAAAAATGATAGGAAGCAATAACTACCAATCCTTGATATCTCTTAACATCAATGGACTCAATTCCCCAATAAAAAGACATAGACTAACAGACTGGTTACATAATAGGACCCTACATTTTGCTGCATCAAACTAAATGGAGAGAAACTTGAAGCAATCCCACTAAAATCAGGGACTAGACAAGGCTGCCCTCTCTCTCCATATCTTTTCAAAATAGTTCTTGAAGTCCTAGCTAGAGCAATTAGACAACATAAGGAAGTCAAAGGGATACAAATTGTAAAGGAAGAAGTCAAACTATCACTATTTGCAGATGATATGATCGTATACTTAAGTGACCCTAAAAACTCTACTAGAGAACTTCTACAGCTGATAAACAACTTCAGCAAAGTGGCTGGCTACAAAATCAATGCAAGCAAATCAGTAACCTTTATATATTCAAAGGATAAGCAGACTGAGAAAGAAATTAGGGAAATGACCCCCTTCACAATAGCTACAAACAGCATAAAGTATCTTGGGGTGACTCTAACCAAACAAGTGAAAGACCTATATGACAAGAACTTCAGATCTCTGAAGAAGGAAATTGAAGATCTCAGAAAATGGAAAAATCTTCCATGCTCATGGATTGACAGGATTAATATAGTTAAAATGGCCATCTTGCCAAAGGCAATCTACAGATTCAATGCTATCCCCATAAAAATCTCAACCCAGTTCTTCATAGAGCTAGAAAGAGCAATTCTCAAATTCATCTGAAATAACAAAAAACCCAGGATAGCTAAAACTATTCTCAACAGTAAAAGAACTTCAGGGGGATTCAGTATCCCAGACTTTAAACTCTACTACAGAGCAATAGTGATAGAAACTGCATGGTATTGGTACAATATCAGGCAAGCGGATCAATGGAATAGGATTGAAGACCCAGAAATGAACCAACACACCTATGGTCACTTGGTCTTCGACAAAGGAGCTGAAAGCATCCAGTGGAAAAAAGATAGTCTTTTCAACAAATGGTATTGGTTAAATAGGAGGTCAGCATGTAGAAGAATGAGCATCGATCCATTCTTATCTCCTTTTACCAAGCTCAACTCCAAATGGATCAAGGACCTCCACATAAAACCTGTCACACTGAAACTAATCGAAAAGAAACTGAGGAAGACCCTGTAGGACATGGGCACAGGGGAAATTTTCCTGAATAGAACACCAATAGCTTATGCTCTAAGATCAAGAATTGACAAATGGGACCTCATAAAACTACAAAGTTTCTGTAAGGCAAAGGGCACTGTCAAAAGGACAAAACATCAACCAACAGACTGGGAAAGGATCTTAACCAACCCTAAATCTGACAGAGGGCTAATATCTAATATATACAAAGAACTCAAGAAAGTAGAACCCAGGGAACCAAATAACCCCATTAAAAAGTGGGGTATGGAGCTAAACAAAGAATTTTCACATGAAGAACTTTGGAGAGCTGAGAAACACCTTAAGAAATGTTCAACATCATTAATCATTAGGGAAATGCAAATCAAAACAACCCTGAGGTTTCACCTCATACCAGTCAGAATGGCTAAGGTCAAAAACTCAGGAGACAGCAGGTGTTGGCGAGGATGTGGAGAAAGAGGAACACTCCTCCACTGCTGGTGGGATTGCAAAATGGTGCAACCACTTTGGAAATCAGTCTGGCGGTTCCTCAGAAAACTGGGCATGACACTTCCTGAGGACCCTGTTATACCACTCCTGGGCATATATCCAGAGTATTCTTCAGCATGCAATAAGGATACATGCTCCACTATGTTCATAGCAACCCTTTTTGTAGTAGCCAGAAGCTGGAAAGAACCTAGGTGTCCTTCAATGGAGGAATGGATACAAAAAATATGGTATATTTACACAATGGAGTACTATTCAGCCATTAGAAACAATGAATTCACAAAATTCTTAGGTACTGCTCTGTCCCCACTTTTGCTTATCTCCATTCATTCTCTTGGCCCTCTGGGTTTCTCTCCTACCTCCCCCACCTGATCTTATTCCCCTTTCCCCTTCCTGTTTCCTCTTCCTCCCTCTGCCTCCTGTGTTTATTTCCTTCCACCTTCTATGTGGAATTGAAGCATCATCACTTGGGTCTTTCTAGTTGTTACAATTATTGAGTTCTGTAGGTGTTCTAGGTATTGTGTACTTCTTGGCTAATATCTACTATCAGTGAGTATATACCATGTATCATACTGAGTGAAGTAACTCAGACCGAAAAGAAGGCTTTCTTTTAGTGAGTCTACACTTCAGGGGTGTCTAGTGGCTAGGCAGTGCTATTTAGATGATTTTTCTATTTATATTGATAACTTTGAATTATATTCAATTGTGTTTGCCCCTTGCTTGATGCATGTCACTAAAAATCACATGAATATCTAATTATAAACAGACATGAAATGGTAAAAAGGAGTTTTACACAAAAAGTTGACTCAGAAGACATTCTTTACATGTTCACCAAACTAGGCTATGACAGATCATTCCTCTATGTTTCATGTTCTGTTGTATTCTACAATATATTTTGACATAGCGTTTTTGAATGGGGAGTTTGAAATCACAGAGGTATACACACAGAAGCTGCAGAAGAAGCTCATAGGTTGTCAAGGACATTGGGTCAAATAGGTCTACAACCCAAATGAACGTTCCAGTTTGCTGAGCTAGTCTCTGTGTTGCTTGTTTCAATACCATGTCAATATTTTGATAACTTTGGTTTTTTTCTATCATAGTTTATACTGGTAAAAAGCTATGGTTTTTCAGAACTACATTGCTATCATAAACTAATGAAAGAAAATTTGGTGGTCAACAATAAATAGAAATATAAAGATTCTTGTGGAGAGATTACTTTGAGTTCATGATAAATAAAAAAGTCTATGAAAATATATTATTTTTTATCTGGTTATGCTTTATGCATCAAGCCAATTGCACATATGTTTCTTGGATTTGAAATAAATAAAATTTGGTTAATCAATATATAGGGAAAATAGCTTAAGTTCACAAATATTGCTAGAAAATTGAAAGAGATCAATTGTTTTATTTATATATATATATATATACACCAATCATATACATACAAATATATGCTGCATTACATTGTATATCATACATTTTATATATAAAGCATATATTTATGCTGACTAACAATATTGAAAGTCCAATATGGAGAACTCGGCCTCCCACCAGTCAGGAGAGTTGCATCCATCTTGGTTTCGGGCTCCAGGGATCGGACAGACTGAGGTACACAAACATAATCCGAGGCCAACACCGAGGTGGTCTGAGCCCGACCTGCATTGGCCTGCACCCAGGCCCTGGGCTGGTCGGGGGGCCATCGGGGTGCTAACCCAGTCAGGAGGTTTTTTGCCCAGGCCTGCGTGCGCGCCACCATTTTGCCTACAGGACGACAGAGAGCTCTGGCGGGCAGACCTGTAACAGGCATAGCCTGAGGCTAACAAAGCGGGGGTCTAGGCCCCAAAAGGCACAGGACTGACCCCAAGAACTGGGCGGCTTGGTGGGCCATCTGTGAATCAACCCGCCCAGGAGGTTGTTAGCACAGCAGACTCTTCCGGCACTTTCAGGGAGTGCAGGCGCGCACGCCCACCATCCTAGTCACCTGGTGGACCCAATTAACAGTCATAGCCCTAGGGGAACTTTGCTCGGACCTTGGCCTCCCAGGCTTTTGCCTGGACTCAGGGACTGGGCAGCCAGGCTAACCTTGTGTGCGCCAGCCCAGTTGGCGGATCGGCTGCCCAGCGAAGTGAGCTGAACACAGGGGAGGTCACAGCAGCATACACCGTCGGCACTCCCTGGGGGTGCACACGTGCTCCATCTGGTCCACAGACACAATCTGGGGCAAGGCCTCAGGCAGAAGCCCTCAGAACAGAACAGAACAGAACACCAATAGCGTATGCTCTAAGAGCAAGAATTGACAAATGGAACCTCATAAAATTACAAAGTTTCTGTAAGGCAAAGGACACCATCAAGAGGACAAATCTGCAACCAACAAATTGGGAAAAGATCTTCACCAATCCTACATCAGATAGAGGGCTAATATCCAATATATATAAAGAACTCAAGAAGTTAGACTCCAGAAAACCAAACAACCCTATTAAAAAATGGGGTACAGAGTTAAACAAAGAATTCTCACCTGAAGAACTTCAGATGGCGGAGAAGCCTCTTAAAAAATGCTCAACTTCATTAGTCATTAGGGAAATGCAAATCAAAACAACCCTAAGATTTCATCTTACACCAGTCAGAATGGCTAAGATTAAAAATTCAGGAGACAGCAGGTGTTGGAGAGGGTGTGGAGAAAGAGGAACACTCCTCCACTGCTGGTGGGGTTGCAAATTGGTACAACCACTCTGGAAAGCAGTCTGGCGGTTCCTCCGAAAACTGGGCACCTCACTTCCAGAAGATCCTGCTATACCACTCCTGGGCATATACACAGAAGACTCCCCAGCATGTAATAAGGATACATGTTCTACTATGTTCATAGCAGCCCTATTTATAATTGCCAGATGCTGGAAAGAACCCAGGTATCCCTCAACAGAAGAGTGGATGCAAAAAATGTGGTATATCTACACAATGGAGTACTATTCAGCCATTAGAAACAATGAATTCATGAAATTCTTAGGCAAATGGATGGAGCTAGAGAATATCATACTAAGTGAGGTAACCCAGACTCAAAAGGTGAATCATGGTATGCACTCACTAATAAGTGGATATTAACCTAGAAATCTGGAATACCCAAAACATAATCCACACATCAAATGAGGTACAAGAAGAAAGGAGGAGTGGCCCCTGGTTCTGGAAAGACTCAGTGAAACAGTATTCGGCAAAACCAGAACGGGGAAGTGGGAAGAGGTGGGTGGGAGGACAGGGGAAGAGAAGGGGGCTTACGGGACTTTCGGGGAGTGGGGGGGGGCTAGAAAAGGGAAATCATTTGAAATGTAAATAAATTATATCGAATAAAAAAAAAGAAAGTCCAATATGCATAAAATATTATATAAAACCCTGTAAGCTACGTATTATTAACCTTAAACATTTTCAATAGCTGTTTGATATATGATGGAGTTCACTGCAGCATTTGTGTGATTACCGTTCATCTGGAGGACCTTTGTATTGACAAGTTTAAGGTATTGAAGTCAATGACTTTTTCTGTACTATGGTCTATAGTGATGTTAGCTGTAGTCATATTGTGTTTTATTATTGTTATCATTATTAATTTCAGTAACCTTATGTTTGGTGCATAAGTCTTTAGAATACATATTTTTGGTAGATTTTCTTTTAATGAGTATGTATTATCTTTCTATATCTCTTCTGATGAATTTTGTTTTGAAGTCTTTTGTTGGATATCTGTCCTTGCTTGCTTCTTTGGTCCATTTTTTTTTTGGAGTATTTTTTTTAAACATACTTTTACTACTTAAAATGAAGCAAAGTCCCACCTTTACCCAGTAATATGCTTGTCATTGATCCCTACTGGGGAAAGAAAAATCAGTTTCACTTATGTCGTATATCAACTATACTTCAAGTCAGGAGTAGTTGGTATATAATTTTACTTGTTTGGTGTGATCTTTAAGTTTAATGTTTTTATTTCTTTGTGTGAAAGACAACATAAAGTTGGGTGGATAGGGACGTGGGTAGGCTCTTGGCAGAGATGCAAAATATAATATAAGAAAAAATAAAAGAGCATTTGTGTAAAAGTAATTCTAATTTATTAATCTTCCACATTGAGTTTCAATTTCCATTATGAAGTATGATTATTTGTAAATAATTTTACAGAAGAATACTTGGATTCATAAAAATCAAAACAGCATGTTGAGTGGACTAGCATTCATCCAGTGCTGATGAACTTTAATGAATCTGAAAAAAATATGAAATTAAAATAGTGAAGAAGAATTCATGCCAACTAATTTTCTGAACAAATTAAGAGTATAAGACATCTTAGAGTGGTAGTCTTGGCAATATTACAATAATTACATAATTATAAAAGATGCTGTAGATCACACAGTCTAAAAATGTTGGCAGGGGCTGGATTCTACAGTGCCTGGCGACAGCCTCTTAAGCATGAAGTATGTATCAGGAGAGTGTGACTCATCTTTCTCCTTCTGTCAGCCATCATTCAGTCCCTGCTTAGAAGCCATATAAAAACATTCATCAAATGTAAATCCTTCGTTACTAATAAAAGATTAAAAAGAAAAGGATGAGCCAGATATGGATAATTTTTTCCCAGTTATAATGCAGTATCTCACCTTGGTGCCATTTTCTTCCTTTTCTGAGTTTTATATTCTCATTCCTTTAATTATTCTCCAAATTGGTAGTATTCAAAAAGCTGGTCAGTCATTATTTGTTTCTGAATGAGAAATGATCAATGAAGCCAGTGGACTCAGCATAAAAGAAAATTTTCAATCTAAATAGACTAAAATTAGAAGAAATTAGGCACAATAAAAAACAATTTGATGGCTCTAGTCTCAAATACTCTGATTACATTTTAACTAAGAAAAAGATAACTATTATATCTCAAACCATAAATATTTTTTAAAATTATAATATTAACTTGGTGCTTGGCCTCAAAGAGAACTTCTTTGTATGAGTAATCAATATGTCTTTATTTCAGAAAAGGAATAAATATTGTTATTTTTGTTCTAGAGAATCAATGGTAAAGGGAGTTTGTAGAGTAATATGTAATATATTATTGTAGTTCTATTAATTTGTTTCTAATCTTTTACTTTGTATCTTTTATCTTTTATGTGGTGAATTTGATCATTTCAAAGTTATTTCCTAGTTACTTCCTAAGAGTAAAACCACCCTTAGCTAGGTGTCCATGTATGTTTTAAACATCAGCAGTATTTGAGGATGTCTCAGTGGCCTCGGCTTCAGGTCAAATGCACTTCACTGCCAGTTGACATATGACTTTCTTGGCTCTTAGGTATAATGTGTCCACTGTATGAATTCCGTAAGAAGAATAGTTTTCAGTGTTTAAAAGATGTAAAGTGGACATCATAGGGCCTATAGGATGGTAGATATTTTCTAAGGCCATATCACCTATCTGATCCCCAGGTTATCTGCAGGTTAATTTCTGTTTTAAGGCTGAGAACACATGGTCATACCACCTATCTGATTCCCAGGTTATCTGAAGGTCAGAGCTACACAGGGTAGACTGTCTGTATCCTACAGTCAAAGGTTCAAGGACCTATGAATGATTTCAATGTAAGGAAATTGAGGGTAGAGAAGCCCAGATCCATTGATGAGTCTTTGACATCTCTGAGTGGGGTACCTAGAGGCATCTGAGATCAGCTGTCCAGTTGCTTTACCAGATGTTAGCAGAAACAAGTCATGAGATGTTTGGTGTTGCAAAAGTATGCTCGAAGAAAGCAGTGCATAAATGGCTGTTTCTCCCAGGAAATGCAGATGTGGTAATCCAACACACCTATCAACTAGGTTCAGGGCCTGTGAAGGTGGTAGGCTCCAAGAACAGAACACATGTGAATTGCTCTGACATGAGTGGGGACAACTGGGAGATTCCAATGCCCCTTCTCCACTGAGCAGGTAGGTGTCTAGAGAGATGGGATGGTTGATATTGCAAGCTTATTTCTCTTCTTTATTTGGTGTATCTTTAACCTCTTCAGTTGGTATATCCACACTGCAGTCCAAGGAACTGCTTCAAACCCTTAGAGAAATAACTACTGCTTCTGATCATTTGTGAAGCAGGCCCTATATTACTGCAGGGAGCCACCTTGTTCTGTATGCATTGCTGGGGGAGAGTGTACTGTTGTATTTTTGTTTTGCTTTGCTTTGCTCTTTTGTATGCAGAAACGAAATCACAATTCTTAATGTTTATCCTGAGTACTTTGTAATAAAGACTGTCTATGATTTTTAGTATTTGACAAATAAGGAAAAGAAGGAAAGGAAAAGAAAGGAAAGGAAAGGAAAGGAAAGGAAAGGAAAGGAAAGGAAAGGAAAGGAAAGGAAAGGAAAGGAAAGGAAAGGAAAGGAAAGGAAAGGAAAGGAAAGGAACCAAAAATAATAACAAGATTTTCCAGTGGGTAAAAGTACTTGCCAGCAAACTTGATGACCCAGTTTAATTTATGGAACCTGCAGAGTATGAAAACTAACAGAGTCATGCACAGGTACTGCGATACAAGAATTCCTACACATATGCAAAAATATATATACACACAGAGACACACAGACACATGTACATGTGATAAGTATTTAAGAGAAAAATAAATATAAAATTATAGAACACATTTTAAAATGAGAGAGCAATATGCTTCTGGAAATATAAAGTTGGTTTATTTTTGGTGAAAGCCAGGAAGACATTTTCTATCTGCTTTCATCTTGACCATAGAGCATCACAACTTATATGAGATGTGAAACAAACACTCCATAGAAGCATTTTTAAATATCTTCCTTTTTACACTTGACTGCCTGTATCATCTGTCTTCATGAACTGCAGTGACAATTAAGCCCTGAAGGACTGCAGAAAGAATGGAAAGGGGAAATCTCAGGAGATAGGCGTTTGGGGAGACGCTCCAGAATGTATCAGAGACGGGGAGATGAGAGACTCCCAGGACCTTGGATAAAATGCCCAACAGTTGGGACAGGGAACTTATAGAGCCCACCTCTAGCAGGACAACAGGTCATCAAGTGAGAGAGGGATTTGCACAGTCAAAACTCTGTCCGATAATTGTGCCTGTCTGAAAGAACTGAAGGGATAAAAATGAAAAGGAGCTTGTGAAGGTCCAGTGACAGGTCCAAAGTGGGACTCAGCTCAAGGGGAGGTTCCAAGACCTGACACTGTTAATGAGGTTATGAAGTGCTCACAAAGGGGACCTATCATGACCGCACTCCGAAAGACCCAACAAGCAGCTGAAATAGTCAGATGCACCCAATCAATCGACAGAAGCTGCCGACCCCTCTAGTTGAATTAGGGGAAGGCTGGAAGAAGCTGAGGAGGAGGGCAACCCTGGAGGAGGACCAGCAGTCTCAATTAACCTGTACCCCTGAGATCTCTCAACACTGGACAATCAACCAGGCAGCATACACCAGCTGATAGGAGGCCTCCAACACATATACAGCAGAGGACTGCCAGGTCTGGGTTCATTCCAAGATGCACCTAACCCTTAAGAGACTGGAAGACCTAGGGAGTTCAGAGGTCTGGCTGGGTGGGGCATGGTGGTGGGGACATTCTCATGGAGACCGGGGTGTAGGGAGAAGGTATGGGATGTGAAACAGTCGGAAGGTGGACAGCGAGGGGGTGGCATTTCCCCACAATCGTTCAGAAAATAAAAAGAAATTTCAACTTGCATTTTCTATAATTCACATCCTCCTTGGAATGAGTATGCTGTCTACTGCTACAGAAGCCATGCAGAGCAAGATGTCCGGGAGCAAACCTGAAAGGGCAGTATAGTGAGTGAGGCAGAGGGCTTTTCCTCTGACAGTGATTTACGGGACCAGTCTGGGGTAGCCTGTGAAGACTTTAACAATGTGTCTTCCCTATGATAAAATGTTCTGTTAACTATGTTTTTCGCCTTTGTGAGTCAAAATTGTATATACACCATTTAATCTCGTGCTGCCTTAGTCACTATAGTTTATATATCAAAAAGTTTTTACACTCAAATGCTAGTGCATTTGGAATCTTAAAGTAGAATTCACACAGATAAAGAGATTTAGAGGCATTTACAGCAACTATCTTCTTTGGAAAAAATTCATTGACTTTGAGCCTCAATTTTGGATCTCAAATATTTGTTTTCTGCTAGAGGACATTTTCCCTTTTTTTTTCTTATATCTTTGAAGCAGCAGAACAATTTTATGAGGATATTTCAGATAAATGTATTCTTAGCACCTTAAACTCCATATCACACAAGATATCTTTTCATCTCCCTATCTCCTTTCTTAATACAAAAATGTTTAGCTTTCTTATTATTTATTATTACACCATCGTTTTTATCAAAGATGATGAAATGCTTGCAAAGTATTTCAATCAAAATTCTCAAGTAAAATGAAGATTAAATGAAAGGTGGATTTTAATTGTTATTATTGTTGTGATATTCAAGTTAATTATTTTAATTAAGAAAATGAACAAAAGTCATTTCTTAAATGTCCTCTAAAGCCAAAAAACAATTGTTAAACTGATATTCAAGTGAAGAAGAGAAATCAATAGCAGGGACTATTAATCATGCGTCCAAGCTTTCAGCCTACTAAATGCATTTGAGTATTATAACGTAGCTTCTTTGCTAAATAGGAAGATAACTGGAGACAACTCAGATTTCCCTGTAAAACTCCTTCCAGCTGCACTACAAAATGGAAGTAGAGGCAACCAGGAACTAGCCTGCAGGTGGACATTCTTGTACTTTACTGAGCCAAAAGGAGAAATTTCTGGGGACATAGCTGTATTTAATTATATAGTCATGCTGAAGTACATTTTGAAGCATTGCTAAAGATTAATTGCAATACACCTAGATCAACTCTTAATTTTAAAATGTGTTTCTTTTTCTGAGATCATATTTTAAAAAATTTCACATATGAATGAGATCAACACTATTTGTATTTTCGTGCCTGGCTGATTTCATACAGCATAATGTTCTTTAGGCTTGTTTAAAAAGTACTGTTTTGATTAGTAGAAGGCCATGGGATCTGTATAAGGGAAGAAAGCACATATTTATCAAGGTACAAGAGGGATTTAAGTAGAGTCTTCACCCTGCATCAAGTAGGCTTCTTTTATTCATTAGACAGAGAGTCCATTATAGAAAACCACAAACAATCAAAATGTAGAGCTCTAGAGCCCAGTCCCAGTAGATACATAAGCAAAACACTTCCACACCTA
The DNA here is from genome assembly GCF_947179515.1 of Apodemus sylvaticus. Taxonomy (NCBI): domain Eukaryota; kingdom Metazoa; phylum Chordata; class Mammalia; order Rodentia; family Muridae; genus Apodemus; species Apodemus sylvaticus. The sequence continues at coordinate 37,761,093 of NC_067475.1, read as the reverse complement.
AGGCTCAGGGACCATTACAGAAGAGGCAGCAGAAACACTGTAAACGCGAGAGGACCAAGGAGTTAGTTATGAGGTTGTGTGTCCTAGTAAAGTCACAAGCAACACCCATAAAATCATACCAGTATCTTTGCACAAATAGGAGTTGCATAAGGAAGCCATAGCTAGACATGTCTAAGTGGAATGGTAAAGCCCAGGGAGCTTCAAACCTACACAAAGAGCTACAGGCAGCTAAGGAAACCTGAGAGGTGAGGAAATAGTTTTCCCAGAGAAAAGCACACCTATTCACTGTACAATATCAGATGATCAGCCTGGAAAACATACATACTGGTAAAATTATGCAACTGAGCAGGTTCTAGTTAGGAGTTGCTGTACAAATATATGTATGTATATAATAACAATTAATGCAAACGAGTCCATGAATTTGAAAGGGAGCAATAATTGCACAACAGAACATTTTAGGAGTGGAATGGGAAAGAAAAGATGTAATTATAATGCATAAATAAAAATGGGCCCAGTATAGATCAGCATAGACAAATAAGCGACTATTAAATCTAGGGTTGGGATGGAGGTGACATGATCTTGAGCATAAAAACATAGTGACCATCACATGCTATAGATGACAATGTAGTAAATTAATTAAATGAGGGTCTTTGAAGTTCAGGATTGCATTAAATACTGAAGCGTAGGTTAAAATGAGTAAGCTATATGACACATGTGTATTGCATCTCAATAAATCTTGTTTTACCAAATGAATCAAATGTACTTTTGCCAAAAATTTATAAAGTTCCTAACAATCATACAACAATACAACTTCAACTGTGATGTGAAATATAGCTTGGGTAAAAGTTATTTGTAGCATCTCATGCCAGAAGGAACAAGAGTTCATTACCTGGTTACTGGAATCGATAAGATAGCTATAGTATGATCATATTATATCTTTCTTCAGAAAACATATTAAGCTTGATAAAAACCCATTAAACAGAAATAAGGAATCAACGGAAAGATGCTATTGGCCAAACTGTGATGGGTTTTTCAATAAAATGTAATTACTATTTTGTCAAATATAAGCAAATACATAATAAATTAAATATTAATATTATGTATGAGTATAAGCAAAATTATGCATTTTATACATTTCAAGTTGATAATTGCATACATTTTTAAAATTTATTTTTGTGTATGTTTGTTATATTTGATAGAAAAAGCCAAAAGGTTTTTTTTTTTTTTCTGAGACAGGGTTTCTCTGTGTAGCCCTGGCTGTCCTGGAACTCACTCTGTAGACCAGGCTGGCCTCGAACTCAGAAATCCACCTGCCTCTGCCTCCCAAGTGCTGGGATTAAAGGCATGCGCCACCACTGCCCGGCTGCCAAAAGTTTTTCAAATTTGCAATACTTTACCTATTGCAATATCTAATTTTCAGGATTTGACAATGTGAAATGAAGATGAGCTACATTTTATAAATGAATTTATTGCTTTTGTGTATTTCAGGCTTTCTTTTATAGAATCACAGATAATATATGCAGTATTTTTAATCATCATGTTTAGAACAGTAAGGTTAGCAAAATGATTTCCTATTACATGATTTGAATGAAACAATTTACCAAGTGGAAGTTCAATTTACATTTTAAAAGAGTTGGAGTATTTTATTGTTTGTCCATGTTTTATTGAAAAATGGATTTTTCTCTCACACAATTCATCCCAACCGCAGTTTTCCCTCCCTTCTCCAAACCACTCGCCTTTCCCAGACCCACTCCCTCTCCACTTCCCTTCAGAAAGAAGCAGGCCTCCAAGAGACAACAACCAAACCTGACAAAATAAGACACAAAAATAAAAAGTGAAAGCCCTCATATCGAGAGGCTGGACAAAGAAACTCAGTAGCGGGAAAAGAGCCCCAAGAGCAATCAAAGGGGCCAGAGACACACCTGCCCCCACTGTTCAGAGGACCACAAAAACACCAAGCAAAATGCCCTAGCATATATGCTGAGGAACTTGTGTGCACCTATGCAAGCCCCGTGCTTTGCTTTTCCATGAGCCCATGTGTGCGCTGCTTAGTTGATTAGCTGGGCCATGTTCTCCTGGTGTCCTCCATCCCCTTTGACACTTATATATTTTCTTCACTCATTTCTGCAGGGTTACTCCTATCTCCAGGGGAGGTAACTGATAGAATCCTTTAATTTAGATTCACTTACTCTCCCTCAAATACATACATACACACACACACACACACACACACACACACACACTCACACACACATATGGAAGCCCTGACAGGCCATAAACAAGGGCCAATTCAGACAACAGATATTAGAGTCTGATCCTAGAGGTCTTCCACAGGCTCACCCTTATAGATTTCAGAATGTTTCCACTGCACTAGTTTTCCACATCATGCCCCCTCAAATGCCCCAAATTCCAGCCATTTCATGCTGCACTCTTTCCCTTTATCTGTATCTGACCTCTTCCTCTCCCATCCCTTCCCACTTAGAGTCCACACACAAAATCTATTGTATTTCCCATTCCCAGGGAGATCCATACATACCCCTAAAGCCCTCCTCCTCATTTGCCCTCTCTAGGTCTATGGATTGTAGCATGTGGATTATGGATTATCACCCACTTAACAGCTAATATCTACTTATAAGTGAGTGCATACCATATTTGTCTTTCTGGGTCTGGCTGACCTCATTCAGAATACATTTTTTGTAGTTGCCTCCATTTGCCTGCAAATTTCATAATGCCAGTTTTTAGCAGCAGAGTAATCATTCCATGGTGTAAATATGCCATATTTCCTTATTTATTCTGTGTTCAAGGGAAAAATTTTAAAGTCATAGTGACAGGGATGATATTAGCTGAAATACCCAACAAGGGGGAGAGAGAACCTGTAGATAGCCTATCTAGAGCTTAGGCATGGTCCCTGGTTTAGGGAGGGGGCCACCCACCCAGCTCAAAAATTTTTAGCTCAGAATTGCTTTCGTGTAAAGGAAATATGGTAACAAACAGTGGAACAGAGACAGAAGGAAAGGCCATCCAGAGACTGCACTACTCGAGGATCCATCCCATCTGCAGACATCAAACCCAGACACTGTTGCTGATGCCAGGAAGTGCTTGCTGACCGGAGCTTGATATAGGTGTCTCCTGGGAGGCTGTGCCAGAGACTGACCAATACAGGTTCAGATGCTCACAGCCAACCATCAGACTGAGCACAGGGACCTCAGTGGCACTAAACCACCAACCAAAGAATGCACATGGAGGAATCCATGTCTCCCACTGCATATGCAGCAGAGGATGGACTTACCTGGCATCACTGGGGATGGGGAGGGGAGGCCAATGCCCCAGCATAGGGAAATGCTAGGGCAGTGAGATGGGAATGGGTGAGTGTGTGGCGGAGCCCCTCATGAAAACAAGAGGATGGAGATGGGATAGGGGGTTTATGAAGGAAAAACTGGGAAGTTCAAAATCTTGAACTCAGAAATCTGACTGCCTCTGCCTCCCAAATGTTGGAACTAAAGGCATGCATCACCACTGCCCGACTGTGAATGCACTTCTTGACTTACAACTTATTTCTTTTAATCATAGTATATTGACTTATTAAACAACTTTAATAAGATTTAGTTATGAGATATATTTTTTCTATTGTAATTTGGTCAATTTGCACTAACATGAATAGAGATATGCATATTCCAAAGTGTATTCAATCTACATCAAGCATAATCACCTAAATCCCAGTATATAAGACTGTTAAGTCATGTTGATATTAATTAGAGATCTTAGTTGGCTAAAACTTTCAGAGGAAGCCAAGAAAAGTTTGTGCATCAAAATTGATTTTCTTTGTACTTTTATGTTGGGCATGCACATATGGTTCAGAAAAATACATCAAGTTTATATGTAAAGTTTATGGAATTTTATGCATATTAGTGAGGACTTAAATTATGAGCTATATGCAATATATGTCTTGAGAATTTGTTAACTTTCTGTGACATTATTTGGGAATCTATCTTAGAGATTTTCTGTTTATTTGATGGAAAAATTATTATAGCCAGGATAACTTTACAAAGAATGTAGTAAGTAAGCCTCTCCTTAAAAACATATCAATAATCTACTTGCCAAAGGTATGAGTAAAACATGTTTGCTTTCTCTGGGTATGGAAAGTAAAGGTAGTAAAACAAATAAATACATAATAGGCCAGCTACTTTAATCCTATATGTCCTCGGGAAATAGCAATCTAAAGGTAAGGAATAGTTTATTTTTATCTCTATTTAATTATATAAATTATCTAACGTAGAAAAATTGGAAGTTGCAAAACAGAGAAATCTGGTAATATAAAATTACCAAGATGAATTAGGAGCCAGCAAAGTATTACTTCCCAATGACCTTTCTTCAAAGCCTTATCACCATGTACAAAATTCAACTTCAAATAAGGTCAGAAACACTAAATATGATAGAAGAGAGAGCAAGGAATGAGGCTTGAACTCATTGACACATGAAAAATGCTTTCTGAATAGGACAGGAATAGTAAAGTCACTCAGTGGAGAAATTAACAAATAAGATCATGCTAACCATATACAATTGATATGATCCATGGCATAATTAAGCTTTTGTCTATTATGTTCCCTTCATTTGATGAGAATGTTATTTCCAGTAGAAAATATCCCTAAGCTGTGCATAATATCTTCAAATACATGCTAAAAACAGAAGTATGATAAACTATTTACTACCTAGAGAACTCAAAATAAAAATGCAAATAGATGAAATTTAATTCTTATAAAAATAAATTTTGAAATTGTATATATCTGTATATATATAATATATATATTACATATATACTTTATTATATAATAGATTCAGAGAATGCCAGTGAATATCAATAGAATTAACTAGGCTTTTAGAATTGTTGATTAGTATTTCATTAACTGTCAAGATACATAATTTACCATTTTTATTGGTATTAAAATACCTCCACTTGACATCCTGTCACTCATGGTGATGAACTGAAAATGCAATTGCATGGCAATCAACTAATGAGCATTGAAATTTTAAAAACACTTAAAATATTTAAACATTGATAGATTATCTATGTAGAAGACAAATATAAGGAGAGCCACAAATACATGTATACAAACTTCATGTGTTTAAGAAAATACCATGTAAAATAAATCATGAACAATAATACAAAGTAAAATGTATTGTACTTATTATGCTTCTAAATGCTTCTAAAGCTATCCGAAGGTTATGTGCATTAAGCATTGTTAACCATGTAGTTACCCCTCAAAGACCATTTTTTTTCTAGCTATGGCTGAAACAGAAGTACTAAATAATCTATACCCTGCCAAATAAAATACGTCTTAAGTATGTTTCTACTTGTAGAAACAAAATAACTAATGGAAACTACTTAATTGAGAAGGGGTTTATTATGACAGAAGAGAGGGAGTCCATCAAGATGGGAAAGCAAGGTGGTAGTCTGTCAAGCTGGGTCTGCTTCTGCCCTCAGAGTAACCAGGAACCAGTGTGTGCTGGGCTGGACTGGAAGGAACGAAGCTACCCAGGCATATAGGTTAGCAGGATCTCACTTGACGTGGATGTAAAAGAAATAGCCTTTTGAGACTGTTTTCAGGGAAATAGCTATCTTTATTGTGGGTGAATAAGAGCTATATAAACCTCGAAGTGTTGGAAGGGGTTTTCAAGATCACTGGCTGGAGCTGAGGGGCTGGAAATGCTTCATTTCCACGAAGAGGTATTCCAGGTGTTTGCTGGGCATGTCGTTATAGGGAAAGGGAAAATTTAATCTTTTATTTGGCCATATGCTATGTGACTTCCTCAAGGGTGGTAGAGGTGGGGTGGTAAGGCTTATGTGCACTGGGATGGACCTGTAGGCCCAGAGCATAGAGGAAATAATCCTACTCCTGCTGATTTCAAGATGATATCATTAGGGTTTGAACATGGGTTGACTTTACTTTTTCTCCACCATGTCTCCCCCAATCACACAGCTTTCTTGCTCCACAATAGTTTGAAATGTGCAGATATCTAACATGAGTTATATGAGCCTGTCCAAAGAGCAGAGACCAAAAAATGTGGGTAGCTAATAACCATGTAGGTTAATGTAATAATATGTAAGGTCCATCTTCCAGTGAAGATCCAGATTTAAAGAGTATATTATGTCACCTACTAAAATAGCTGGCGACCAAGTGTTCTAATACATGGCTCTTGTTGTTTTTGGAAGGTTTATATAATAGCATATGAAGAATACCCCCATCATTCTAAGTCTTATCAATTTCAAGATGGTATTTTCATCTACCATACAATATTGCCCTCAATAAGCTTATCAGGTAAAAGAAAAAAGAGGTAAGGATACAATTTTGGGATATGAAATCCTGTGAAGTTTAAATGATAGTTTCAATGTACAGACATTATAAATAAAAACCTATTACCTTTGATATACAAGTTAAAATCATAAAACATACCATTCCAGGAAAAAGAAAATAAATTAAAACTGAAGTTGTGGAACCTGAGATCAAGACCTGATTAATTGAACAATGTCATGGAAAAGAATTATAGATGGCTGAGTTTCGATATAAAGATATAGATCATGTGATTCTAGTCAGAAAGTGACTAAATGTTGGCTCATATCGTCATGGAAAACACAATTAGGGCAAGCAAAACAAAATATTGCATATACTGACAGTAATGATATATAGAGAAAAGGCTGTGTTTTGAAATTTTCTTAATGTGATATTTTGAAATAATAAAAGACAATGGTAGGGAGAGAACAGAATGAATGACCGGAAGCCCTTGGATTTTATCAATCTGGGTGTCAGCTGTCAATCTCAAGGTGTTTGCCAGCCATCTTGCTTCTGAAACCATCTTTCAACTAGAATTCTTTTTGTTTCTTTACTTCACATTCTTACTCAAAATCTCTTCATAGCAACATATACTTTAGTGCTTTGGATATTCTACACTTACATAATACATTTGAATGATTCCAGATTCCCTTGATCACATATGCAGTCATTCATTATAATACCCCCATGTACCACATAGTTTTGACTGTCAGGAAAAACTTTAATGGAAAAAAAGTTCAAATATACTCACTATATTGGAGATTTAAGTTGCAATATAGGTAAAGACATCTGTTGTAATGCAGTGTAATTATGATTTTAAATACAGTCAAATTCAAAAGAATTCAGGTCAAAAGCTATTCTAATTTAGCAAGAAAAGTCCAGAAAAAACTTGTAAGGTCAGTAGTGTGTAAACTGAGAAAGACATGGATAACAGAATACATAGAAGTCAGAAATTGTCCTATTTAGTTTATAGGTTGCATGTAAGTATTGTATGACTGATTGTATGTAATTAAAAAAGAATAAACATGATCAAAAGAGAGAAAATGAAATAAAGGTTGTATGCAGATCTACTTGAACTTTAGACTGAAAGCTTTGGGAATTCCCCCAGGATTTCTGGGCAGTAGAATCTCATGATCAAATGTACTGCATAGAAACGTCATTCTAGAATTAGTGTGGAAAATAGATTCCACAGGAGGAAGAAGCTCAGTAGAAGTATTTATGAAGACTGAGATGTAGAACTCATGCTGAGACTAAAATCAGAAGTAAGACTGTGGAGACAGAATGAGAAAAACAGAAGATTGGTGAGATAATGCTCTACACATTCTTTGGCATGATCCAACTTGTAATTAAATATTGCTCTGCAAGATTGTGATATGGAAAATGAATTGCAGTTATTATCTAGAACAGACAAAAGTGAGGTGTGCCATGTTTTCTGAGGGAGACAGTTTGAAGTGTAAAATAATACATTTGCCATATAGATAGGAATTTAAGTTGTTAAAATTTAAGCCTTTGATACATTTCATGGACAACTTTGTTCCCCATAACTACACTATATTTTTTATAGGATAAATAATACCTGCAAGTAAATGTAATGAACACATAAATGCCCATTAAAATGATATTGAATAAATACATAATATTTCCTATAGGTTTTTAATGGCATCTGGCTTCTAAGAAGAGGGTAAAACTTAGATGTACTTAAGTAGAAATTATATCTATCTATATATATACATATATATATATGTATATATATTCTTTGTTATATAAAAAAAAAACCCAAAGGACTCTGGCAATGGTAGTACAAGTATGGCTAGCAGAAAGCTAAAGAGAAGGAATATTCCAGGATGAAGGCAAAAACATACAGATCTGTGGTAGACAAACTGAAAGATAAGAGGCTCATTAAAGAAGATTTCAAGAGAAGCAGAAATAATGTTGTATTTATTTAGTGATGTGTCCATAAAAGGGCAATACGTCTTTTTGGTTGGCATAGAAGAAATTCAGAAATTCATTGATAATAGGTTCATTGGTTTCTGTAGTGTCTTTTATCATTAAGGAATAACACTCCATGATGAGTGCTATAAGAAATATATACAGTCTTAGAAATGATGGAATCAGGCATGTGTAGGATGCTGGAACAGAAACGGCATTAATGAAATATCAAAAGTAAGGAGTGGAGGAGGAAAGAACTGGTTGTGGTGCTCAAACTCATCAAAATAACTGCACAAAATCCCAACACCTGGGAAGCTGAAGCAAGAAGATCCAAATTCAAAAAAGAAGTTGAACAATATAGCATGATGCTATTTAAATAACAATAGCAGCAACAATGCTCCATGCTGAAGGATATCAGACATAATATTCAAACCTGGGGTGTGTCTAGGATGAACAAAATCAGGAGCTTTGGAGTCCTTAATATATCAGCACAAATTCATCTGTCAACACAATTCATCTTAATATGTCAACATCAAATTTTCATCTGGGCATGGGATTTAAATTGATATAATATTACCATTCCAGATGAACTAAAGTTTTAGTTATGTACCTGTTGGCTTATATTTCTTAAAATCTAGTTTAATAAGGATACTTAAATCATTTAGCCCATCACCCACCAGAAGTAGTGGATATGGAAAGGTTTATAGGGCAAAAGAGGATGTGGGCCTGTTTAGAATAGTTCTTTAGGGTGATTTTAATCTTCACTGTCAGGATAGTACCTGTTAAGTTTACATGTATCAATAGCAGTAACTTGGTCTATTGCCAACACTGAAAACACCTTTTACAAATCAGCCAGAGCAGGAAGATCCAGGAGAAACCACAAGGTTCTGCCTACTGGCCTGAGTCTACTGATGTGGCAAAAAGCTGCTTGAACCCCGCCAGAAGTTTTTTGGTGTGTTTCTCTCTATGAGACAAACAATGATCAGTGGAGAAAGCAAAGCAAGCTAATGCCACTGTGTCAGCAATGTTCAATGAAGACCAACATAGGGTAGCAAGGTGAACCAATGCCACACAGTGTTCTCTACTATCTGTTGGGCTACATTTATACCCTTTTCAACCATCAAGTTTTTTCTCAAGTATCTGCTCTAGCAAAATATTACATGCCCTTTTCCCAGGTCCTTCCATGTGTCTGTTTTCAGCAAAACAACTTCTCATGTATTTAACATCCTCTCATAGGACATTTTCCAGGAAAACATCACATGACCCTGAGTCTCCAAATAAATTGGGAATTTTTACTTTATGTACCAACTACAGCATATAACTGAATAATATCAAAAACAAAATATATCTTGAAAAGAAAATGTTTGTTTGTTTAATTCAAGTGTGAAGAACTTCCTTATAATACATTCTATAAAAAAATTAAACCCGAACAATAGCTCTTGTCTTCTTGGATTATACTTATTAGATGTGATATGAAAAGAAGGAGGAATTAACGAGTGCCAGTTCACACTATGCATTTCATCAGAAGCACGTTGTCTGAGACTGTTCCTCACAGCCCTTCCTATGCTATGAGTGACAAAATCAGTGTCAAAAGAAAGAAAACCTCATGATGGATGACTTACCCATGTCATCACCTAGGATCTGGCATGGGTTTGTTTCTCCTCTGATTTCTCTCCTTACCTCACTTATTTCTCTTTCTTCCTTCCTATATACTTCTTCAAGCATCCTCTGGGTTGGGTTCCAACAGAAGCCATTCTCTCCCTTTCTTCAGGGGAAGACATTGGGGAATTCCTTCCCATGAGTCACCTTGTGTCCTCAGATCCAGGGTCTTATGAGAGTGAAGTACAATAAATTTTCTCATCGCTAATTCTCATGGTTACAATGTTAAAAGACAACACTGCAGTAGTGTAAATACAAATGGATATCTTTGTGTTACTGTAGAAATATCTTCCTGGGAATAATGTCTATTTTATTACACTAGGTCTCTACAATTCGTCTCAGTTCTTAAAACTATACTTTGTGCTTCTCATATTTTCAATTAATATTAACATTAGTGGATTTCTGAGTGGGTTGAAGACTTATAGTCTCATAGCCAACCCAGGCTATTTACATTGAAAGAACATATTTGAGAAGATGCTTTCAGATGGCATACAAGTCAGGATATAAGTCAGGTGTAAAATCATGTCTTTTAGTTAGGACACATGACAATGTTCTATTTTATTGACAAACATGATGGACTGGGATATTAGATCTATTTTGTACTTTATAAATTACAAAATGGTAATAGTTGTGCTCAATTTATATTTTAAGAGAAAAGGTTTTATTAATATTATTATTTAAACGGAAGGAGTGATATGTGGCAGGATTTTCCCTGTCCTATTAGTTTAAATATTAGTGCAGCAGGAGGCCTGTGATGGGACAGGGAAAAGGGAGTCAGTGCTAAGAATTGGAAAGGGGAAACCATTTGGAATGTAAACAAAGAATATAGAAAATAAAATAAAAAGAGTTGCAGAGACAGGACTGAGTAAGGAGAGAGAGGAGAGGAAGATGAAGGGAGAGGAAGAAGATTCAGATTCTGTGTGACATTAAATAGCCACAGGTAGATATGATATCATAAAGGGTAGAATAACTGTAATAACTTGTCTAATCTAGTTGGGCAGCTTTTATTATTATCAGTTGGCTTTGAAATTATTGTATGGGCATCTTGTGAACTGAGAATTTATTAATATACATATCTCACTTTTTAATTACAAGCTTCAAGAATTTTGTTTTATTGGGTTACTGGAATCTGGGACCACCAACCACAGGGGTTTATGGCTGAGAAGGTATGGGCAGCTATGAGACAAGCAAACTGGTGCTGGGAAGACCATGGTGGGCCACTGCTGAGGCTAATCTAGAGGCAGAGGCCGGAGCAGAGAGTAGCACGGCAAGTGTGGGAACTTGACAGTCCTATTTAATATTTCCCTCAACGTGAGGTTAGCTCAGCCCTTTTTGCTACACAAAACTGAGAAAACAGTGGTCTAGAGTTGAGTTAGTATAATTATAAATCGCATATTAATGTCATTTGAGGCTTTTATATAAGCAAGTCTGTTTTGTATAGCAATCTAAATTGTCTTTTGTTGGTCTCTTCTACTATGACTACTGTTTCTGTTTCTTTTCTTCTCTTTTGTCTTGTTTTGTTTTACTGTTTTTATTTTGTTTTAACCCTGCTGCTTTAATGTGATACTACTTTTATGTTAGAATCCTTATTGCTATTTGTTAAAAAGAAGATTCTCAGTATGTGTTTTGAGACATATCAAAGTTCACTTTCTTTCTTTCTTTACTTTTATTTTTATTTTTTGTTGAGTGTCTTCTTCATTTACATTGCCAATGGTAAAACCTTTCCAATTTCACCCCTCCCAAAAGCACCCTCTACAAAGATTCCCTATCCCTCCTCCCACACCCTGCCTCCATGTATATGCCCCTATATCCAACACACTCCCCCCTTCCCCACCCCTGTCCGTTTCCCTTTGTTGGGACCTCTATTGAGCCTTTACCTGACTAAAGACCACTCTTCCCACTGATGCCCAACAAGGCATCCCTCTGCCACATTTTTGGCTGGAACCATGTGTACCCCTTGGTTGATGGTTCAGTCCCTGGAAGTCTTGGGGTGTCTGGATGTCCAAAGTCATTGTTCTTCCCATGGGGCTCAAAACCCTTTCAGCAACTCCAGACCACCCTCCAGATCCTCCGTTGGGAACCCCAAGCCCAGTCCAATAGTTGGTTGCCAGTTTCTGCCTCTGTATTTGTAAGGCTCTGGCAGGACCCTTCTGGAGACAGCCATGGCATGATCCTTTTGGTACACACTTCTTGTCATAGTGTCAGGGTTTGGTGCCTGTTTATAGGATGAATCCCCAGGTAGGACAGTCGCTGGGTGGCCTTTACTTTAGATTCTACTGCACACATTGTCTCCCTTGTTGCTCCTGTGAGTATTATGTTCCCTTTCTCAGAGGAACCATAGTACCCTCACTTAAGTTCTCCTTCTTCTTGAGCTTCCTGTGCTGGGTGAATTGTAAATTGTTTACTTTGAGCTTTTGGGCTAGCATCTGCTTACTAGTGAGTGCATACCATGTGCGTTCTTTTGTGCCTGGTTTACCTTGCTCTGGATGAGTTTCTAGTTCCATCTATTTGTCCAAGAATTTCATGAATTCATTGTTTTTAAGCTGAATAGTACTCCATTGTGTATATATACCACAGTTTCTGTATCCAGTCCTCTGTTGAGGGACATCTGGCTTCTTTACAGCTTCTGGCTATTATAAATAAGGCAGCTATGAACATAGTGGAGCATGTGTCCTTATTACATGTAGGAGCACCTTCTGGGTATATGCCCAGTAGTGGTATAGTTGGGTCCACAGGTAGTAAAATGTCTAATTTTCTGAGGAATCGCCAAACTGATTTCCAGAGTGGTTTTACCAGCTTGCAATCCCACCAACAATGGAGAAGTGTTCCCCTTTCCCCACATCCTCTCCAGCATCTGCTGTCCCCTGAGTTTTTCATCTTAGCCATTCTGGCTGGTGTAAGGTGGAATCTCAGTGTTGTTTTGATTTGCATTTCCCTGATAAATAAGGATGCTGAACATTTTTTAAAGTGCTTTAGAGTCATTTGAGTTTCCTCAGTTGAGAATTCCCTGTTTAGCTCTGCACCCCATTTTTAATAGGGTTATTTGATTCTCTGGAGACTAACTTCTTGAGTTATTTGTATACGTTGGTTATTAGCCCTGTCTCAGATATAAGTTTAGTAAAGATCTTTTCCCAATTTGTTGGTTGCCTTTTGTCCTGTTGACTATGAATTAAAGACCTAGAAAAGAACCCACACACATATGGTCACTTGATATTTGACAAAGGAGCTAAAAAACATCCAGTGCAAAATAGACAGTATTTTTAACAAATGGTGCTGGATCAACTGGAGGTCTGTATGCAGAAAAATGCAAATCGACCCATTCTTATCTCCTTGTACAAAAAGCGCAAGTCCAAGTGAATCAAAGATCTACACATAAAATCAGATACACTGAAGCCTATAGAGGAGAAAGTGGGGACAAACCTTAAACACATGGGCACAGGGGAAAAGTTTCTGAACAGAACACCAATAATGGCTTATGCTCTAAGAACAAGAATTGACAAATGGGACTTCATAAAACTGCAAAGCTTCTATAAGGCAAAGGACATAAGGCAAAGGACATAGTCAATAGGACAAAGTTCACTTTCAACATGCCTTTTTTCCTGTTGCCTTTCCACAACAATTCACCGCATCTGTGTATTCTGATAATATAGCCTGTAACCTGTTGGAGGAGGACATGGACAGCCTATCTAGGTAGACTGTCCAGAAGCTCAGACTTCTGACATATACATGGGCTTTCATGACTTATACATTTTTCCTTTTGCACACTAAGGTTATAGAGACTTATTTATCCTGTTTTCAACTAGAGAAAGGATGCAAGGAGCTGAAGAGGTTTGTATCCCCAAAGGAGGAACAATGATATGTATGAACCAGTACACCCAGGGCTCCCAAGAGTACACATGGAGGGTCCCATGACTCTAGCTACATATGTAGCAAAGGATGGCCTTTTCAGACATCAATGAGAGGAAAGACCATTGGTCTTATGAAGGTTTGATGCCCCAGTGTAGGGGAATGCCAGGTAAGGAAAGTGGGAGTCGGGGTTGGAGGTTGGTATGTAGGGGGAGGGGTGTGATAGGGGGTTTTTAGAAGGGTAATGAGGAAAGAGGCTAACATTTGAAATGTAAATATCTAATAAAAAGAAACAAGCTTAAAAACAAACAGCATTTGGTAGAAATAGAAAAATAAGTTATCTGTTGCTTAGCTTTAGGGTACTTCTTTAGATTTGCAGTGATTAATCTTTCCCTTCTTGGCTATAATAGAAAAAAATAAATATGACATACAGAAAATAAATGAAAATTAAGTTTAATATATGACATTCTAGAACAATTGAAAATAAAGTAGACAAATAACCCAATTTAATCCTAGCAAAATATATTTTGGTGACTTTTTCATTAAAATCATGTGGAAGGTTTCCTGCTGATTTAAAACAATAGGATAAAAGTGACTTCTAAGTTAGGAGTATAGTGCAAAATATAATCTCTCTTTATCAAAGTTTTGTTTGTTGCATTGTTGTTGTTGTTCTTGATGATGATGATGATGATGATGATAATGATGATGACGATGATCATGATAAATTGCCACCAAGAAAGTGAAGTATCAGGTCCATGCACCACGATGACATTCAATCATAAAATTTTATCTTTGAGCTTTGAGCACATTGTTTTTTCATGTTTCCCTTCATTAATATTTATTTATTTTCTCTGGTTTGTTTAAACTGATTCTCTGAATTAATTTCATGATTAGATATTGATAGGGGACTATAATAAACTCAAAGTTCATCTGTGAAGGAGCTGTTAAAATGGTTATATTTGGGTAGTATCAAACGTGACTCAAAACAAAGGAAGCTGTTCCTAGTCACAACAAACTGTTTCCCAATGATCTTCACAAGTTTCATGTTTAACCAGAGTGAAAGCTCCGGAGTACCAGGGACTGTGGAGGTGATGCTGCGATGCTGTGATGCTGCGATGCTGCTATGCTGCAATGCTGCGGTGCTTAAGTCTAGTATGCATCCCTTCGAAGACATTTGCTGAAAGATCCAGCATCTGTTTCCTTTCACCTCTGTCCCAAGATGCAGGACTCAAAGTATGCTTATGATACAAAAAGCCTGTCTTTAATTTCTTCAGGACAGCATGCCATAGAAAAGAAAACAGTAAGACAACATCTATTTTCAGTACTTCTTCTAAAGTAAAACACTATAGTACATTAACTTTAAAAAGCATTTTACTCAAATCCTCCCATGTTCAAAGTAAAACTCAAATCATTTCTGTTTATTTTCTACATAACAGAATGAGAAGTAAGCTTATAACACAGCACCTCTTGGGGTTTCAAACAGAACCAAACATTTTGCCCGAAATATGAGATTTTTCATGGTTTTAATCATGTCAAACACTCTACCCAGAATTGTCAAATGTGGTAGTTTTAAAATGGAATAAAATAATTTACAAAAAACTCATCACCCATATAAATACATTTGCAAGAGAATACAAATTACTTAATTAATTATTGCTTCTATCTAAAATGACAAAATAAACAAAAGCAGATCCAAAATATTATATGAGAAGGGGAGTATAGTTGTATTTTTACTTATTAGAAATATGTTCTATAAGTTCACTAATCATAACACAAATATAGCACATATGCCTGGAAGACACATATGAGTATGTCAATTTGCATAAGAATTTTATAATCTCACGACTATCGTTTGAATTTGAATGGCTTGTAATTTTAAGGCGAAGATTAGGAAAGAACAAAATTTACATTCTCCACATGAATTGATATTAGTTTGGAACAGCAACTAGAAAATACCAATTTAATAAAATCACGACTTATTTGAATATGTCTAAGTGAATAAAATTCAGAGGTGAGAGGACAGACAGCAAAGAAGGAAACAATCAACATTTCCTCAATTTTTGTTAGTTTTACAAAGGAAATATTTAATGTATAATGTTCACAGTATTCCATTCTCTAGGATTAGGGATGACTCTCTTTCAAGGTTTGTACTGACAATATATCAATCAAGTGTAGCAACTGTCTTAAATGGTCTATATTAAAGAAATTCCCTGAGAAGCCACATTAGAATTACAGACTTGCAGTCTGTGACTTCATATGCTCTAAAAATAAAATAAAATAAAATAAAATAAAATAAAATAAAATAAAATAAAATAAAATAAAATAAAATAAAAAGATTTCTAGGCTTCCATCACTTCTGAAACATAAACTAACTGCTAACCTGTTTTTGATATATGGTCATGTGAATTCAAGTAACAGTGTTAGAGATGACAATGCAATGGGAGCATCCTCAAGATTACCGTCTGATTTAGAGTATTTGTGCACTGTCACAATTAACATCACCCACTGGTGCTATCTCCTATCTACTAATACAAAAATATTTTAAATACAGTTTTTAAATGCAGCACAATGTTAAAAAGGGTAATGCAGGTTTTCACAAACTTTGAACTCTAGACTAAAGCAAAGTGCATGGTAATAATCATATGAATAAAACTACATTACTTGTACTCATCTGTTGGAGTAAAATTATGCTATAAATTCAAAGTGGAAAAAAAAGAAAATGAATTCAGACTGAGCCACACAATAGGTCTCTGTTCCATAGTTGTCTCACATTTACCACTTCTAATTTTCTCTTTGTTGTATAGATAGCAAGATGTCTTACTCAGGGCAGTGAAGCTAAAAATAGCTAAGTATTTGATATTAAAAGGAAAATATATTGTTTATGGTAGGGAGAAGAAAGGAATATGACATTGAAAATTTAGGAAATGAAGAGAGCAACCTAATAAATGAGAAGAGACATTTCAGATATTTGAATTGAATGTCTCTGAAAATGTTTTATTTATATTAAAATTAGGCAAACATTATATATTCATTTGGGAGACATCATCTATCTAGAAGATTTCACTATATTATCAAAAGTGTTATTATAAATAAACAAATAATGCCTCAATAAACTCTCACTATATATAATATAGGAAGTTGAGGAAAGTTTACTCACCATGAGGCAAAAGCAGCATGAGGAAGAAATAGGATACTGATAAAAATGAGTTTCCTAGTGTCTGAGTAGCAAATATTGGATGTACTCAGACTACCCTACTCTTTCTTTGTCTGTCTCTCTCTCTGTCTCTGTCTCTCTCTCTGTCTGTCTCTCCCTCTCCTTAAAACTGTAGAACTTGGAAATTAGAAATATTGCCAATAATGCTATCATGATGAATTACCTGGGTGTAAACTGTGTTTTCAACAATATAACAAAGCATGGCACTTGATACAACATAATGAATGTAGTATATAATATATTATATTATAAAGTAAGAGTAATTTCCAAATGTGTTGTTGCAGAAATTCTATAATGTGACACAAATAGTATAGTAATTGATTTGATCATTTTGTGTTGATTCGAAATATCACCTACATTATATGCTATAAATATGATAAAAATTATTTTACAATTAACATAACAATAATAAATTAATCAATCGAATGATTTTAGGAGCAACATCCGCATAGAATCATAGACAATATGGTTTATAATGTAGTAGGACTTGGGTTAAGACTTTAGTAAAACAGGTGTTTAGGATGATAAATATAATAATCCAGGATGACAGATTAAGTCATACAAGTTTGTATTGACAAAGTCATTATATTATGTAACCAGAATATAAAGAGAAAAATCAACATAGCAGAGAATATAAAAATATTTAAAAGTCAATACCCAACTTTATCTGTTTTAAGCAAGCAAATAAACAACAAAAAAACAAAAAACAGGATAGCTAAAGTAATCCTGTAAAATAAAAGAACTTCAAGAGGTCACCACCCCTTCCCCTCCATACCACAACATAGTACATATGAACTGTATTACAAAGCAATAGTAATCAAAACTTCATGGTATTGGCATAAAAACAGACATGTTCATCAGTGAAATAAAATCAAGCACTCAGAAACAAACCCACACACCCACTGACACTTGATTTATGACAAGGAATCCCAAACTATACAATGGAGAAAAGAAAGCATCTTCAACAAATGGTGCTGGTCTAATGGGTTGTCTACATGTAGAAGAATGCAAGTAGATCCATATTTATTACTTTGCACAAAATCCAAATCCAAATGGATCAAAGATTGCAAAATAAAAAGTTACACTAAATCTATAGAAGAGAAAATGGGGAATAACTTTGAATGCAGGAGAAAACTTCCTAAACAAGACCAACAGCTCAAGTGTATGATCAACAATTCATAAATGAAACTTTACAAAACTGAAAAACTTCTGCAAGGCAAAGGACACTGTAAGCAGGACAATACAGTACTCCACAAAATAGGAAAAGATCATCTCCAACCCTACATTGGACAGAGGGCTGACATCCAAAATGTATACCTAACTCAAGAAATTAGACATCAACAAACCAAATAACTTAATTTTAAAATGGGGTACAGCTCTAAACAGAATTATCAACAGTAGACTCTCTAATGACTGAGAAGCACTTAAAGAAATGTTCAGCATCCTTAGTCACCAGAGAAATACAAATCAATATGACTCTGAATTTCAATTTTCCACCCTACAGAATGGTTAAGATAAAAAAAATCAAGTGACAGTACATGCTGGAGAGGATGTGGTACAAGAGGAACACTCCTACATTGGTGGTGGGAGTGAAAACTTGTTCAACAACTTTGAACATCAATTTGGCAGTTTCTCGAACTATCGAGAATAGTGCTACTTTAAGACCTAGCTATACCACTCCTGAGTATATTCAAAAGCTGCTCAACCACACCACAAGGGCACTTGATCAACTATGTTCATAGCAGCTTTATTTTTAATAGCCAGAAACTTGAAACAACTGAGATGTCCCTCAGCTGAAGAAAGTATAAAGAAAATGTAATGCAGTTATACAATGCTACTTAAAAACAAGGACACCTTGAAATTTGCAGGCAAATGGGTGGAGCTAGAAAAGATCATCCTGAGTGCAGTAACTCAGATCCAGAAAGACACACATTTTATGTACTTAATTTCAAGTGGATAGTAGCCATAAATTACAAGATAATCATGTTACAATCTACAGTATCAAAGAGAAGTTGAATAAGGAGGGATCAAAGAAGGTTGCTTGAGTCTCATTGAGAAGAAAAAAATAAAATAAACATCAATGGTGGATGTAGAGAGGAAACATGATGAGATAGAGTATGGAGGGGAACAGGAGGCATCATGTATGGGGACAATAGAAGGAGAAAGAGTGGGGATTGGTGGCAGTGAGGAGTTTCTGGGGAAAACTAGCTACCTAGGACAATAGAAATTCCAAGGAACCTTGGAGGGGAAACTTAGCCAAGACTCCCAGAAATAGGGAATATGAAACCTGAAATGGCCACATCCTATAACCAGGCACGACTTCCAATGGAGGGATGGAGACATCAATCCAACCACAAAACCTTCAACTCAAAAAATTTTCCTACATGTGCAGGGATAAAGATGGAGCAGAAACTGAGGTAATGGCTTATGAATGAGTGGCCCAACTTGAGATCCATCCCTTGAGAGAGAAAGCTTATGCCAGACACTATTAATGATATTATCCTATACCAACAGAAAAGAATCTAGCATAACTGTCATCGGATAGGTTTCTTTCAGGCACTGACAGAAACAGATTCAGAGACCCACAGTCAAACTTCAGGTAGAGTGTGGGAAATCTTGTGGAAGATGGGGAAAAGTTTTGAAGGAGCCAGAGGGGCCAAAATCATCATAAGAAAACCTATAGAATGGACTAATCAAAGGCCATAGGTTATCACAGAGACTCAAATACTAACCAAAGAGCATGTATGGAACAAACCTAGTGCCCCTATTTATAAGTAACAGATATGAAGTTTGGTCTTTATGTGAGACCCCTAACCACTAGATCAGGGGTTTCCTTTGACTATTGCCTGCTTTTGGATCCTTTCCCCCTAACTGGGCTGCCTTGTCAGGCCTCAGTAGGAATAGATACACCGACTCCTACTGCAACTTGATATGGTAAGGAGTGTTGATATCCTTGGGAGACCTCAGCTTCTCTGAGGAAAAAGGGATCGGAGATGGGGGGATGTGAGGTGGAAGAGAGGGAGTGGGAGGAGAGGGAGGAATGTAAATAAATTAATGAAAAATATGGAAAAGTTGCTGAAAGTAAATCTGTAGACAAACTAGAGACATGTATGCAAAATATGTTATTACAACAATTTCAGTGATTTTGTCAAATTATTCTTCAAGGATAACTTTTTAAAATGTGTGTGTATTAAATGAACATAAATGACATCTTTGCAATGAACTAATAAGCAGGTGGAGTTTCTTTAGTGACACAAACAAGGATCTAATCAAATGGTAAAGTCCATCCAAAGAAAACAACTTCTCAAAAGTGATATTAAAAGAGGCTATTTAACATATGTGTGTGTGTGTGTGTGTGTGTGTGTGTGTGTGTGTATGTGTGTGTGATATTTTCAGTTTGGTGTCACATCAAGTGAGCTTGCAAGACAGTATAGCCTGATACAAAATTAAACTCTTAAGGAGAAAGTTTTGCAATAATGTCTGGGATAATGTTTTCTCAATTTGTGAATTTGGGACAATTTTAAGTGTTGGAAAGTAAAAACTGCTGAATACATATTTAAGACAAAAACAAAGTTAAATTAATGGGATGTGGAACAGAGATTCTGAGTCCCTTAAGATTAGAAGAATTCCATTAATCTGAGCAGGATAATCCTGAGGTCATCTCAATGTATTTTATGTTTTGAAAAGATAAGGAAATATATGACCTGAAAGCAAATGTGCTGGGTATTTTAATGTCAGCTTGACACATGCTAAAGTTTTCAAAGTAGCGGAAAACTTAGTTAAGAAAATGGTTAACTTCAGTATTCAGAGCTTCATACAATTAGCATCTCAAATGATTCCCCATGAAGAAGGAAGAAGAGGGCTCTAATCCTGGAAAGGCTTGATCCAGCATTGTAGAGGAGTACCAGGACAGAGAAAAGGGAGGGGGAAAGATAGGAGAATGGATGGAGAGAAGAGGACTTATGGGACAATTGGGGGGTGCGGAACTGGGAAAGGGGAAAGCTTTTGGAATGTAAACAAAGAATATAGAAAATAAAAATAAATATAAAAAAGAAAATGCTTAACTATGATAGGACTATAGAGAGACTACAGGCCATTTTCTTAAGAGGTGATTGATGGGGAAGATCAGACAATTGTAGGTCATACAATCCCTAGGCTGGTGATTCTAGGTTCTATGAAAAAGCAGGCTGAGTAAGACGTGAGGGACAAGCTGGTAAGCAGCACTTCTGTGTGGCCTATGCATCAGCTCCTGCCTCTCGGAGCTATTAGAGTTCCTGTCCTGACTTCCCTAAATGATGAACTATGCTGTGGAACTTAAACCAATAAACTCTTTCTTGTTGTTGTAGTGGTTTATCACAGCAAATACAACCCTAAGACAGCAAATACTAATTTTATACTAAATAAAATATTACTTGTAACCAGTAAGAAAATCTCTTAAAGTTGTTATCTAATAAAAATAAAGTTGCAAAGACAAATTTATCTGACTCCATAATTATAGAAAGCAAAGTTCTAGATATGCAATTTATCTTTACACACACACACACACACACACACACACACACACACACACATTTCCTTTGTATAATAAGGTAAACAGAGTCAATGCTAAGAGTATTTTCAAAGTAAATACTGTCAAAATGTTAGTTCAACTGAAATACTTGTAGAAGCCAATATCTGGATATATACATTCCACAGCTCTATTTTAAGAAATAAGAACAAGCAAAAAGGAAAAACAATGAAAAAATATCAAGTACACATTGGTTAAAATCTAGATTTATCAAACATGTAGGTAACATAAGGTGCCCTTCCTGTCAGTTCCAAATATAGGAACATTTGAGATGTCTTTCCAGGATACAATATTCAAGTCACCAGAACCAACAATTTAAGTGAGACTGTCCATGTAAATAGAAGTCCTCACAGCCATGGTATAATGGTAACAGAAATCCAGTACCCAGACTCACATCTGCATCATAAAGAATATGGCATTTCCAGCAAGTATGTTCTTTAAATATATCTGGACAAAACCACCTTCTAATGTGAATCATAAGAATCCAAGAATCACATACCAAAAGTTAGATAGAGTCAATCCTGGTTCCTGGATTCTTCAGAGAAATTCAATACTTGTTTACGTAGATGCTTGGTTCAGTATTTTACAGAAGAAGCTATGCAACTTATCATCAAATCTATCCAAATCTCTTTATTTCTCATGTGTGGAATTTTATCTATCATCACTTTTTATCATTAAGCATAAAACTAACTATATAGTAGGCAGAAAGTAATCTTTTTTCTTGAGTGTATCCATCATACTCTAACTAATATTGAATATACTTGCAAACATAAGCCATAGAGTATGAAAACAGAAACAAAAAAGCATTTCTGTAGCATTGGCAATGTGTATGAAAGGTCATTGTGTTAACCAGCAAACCAATTGACAAAAGAGTATTATTTACATACAGATATTCTGTTTAAATTTCAAAAATATCAGTGATATTTTGTCAATCAATTTAATTAATTATTCCAGCAATTACTTTACCTAAAGTAGTAGTTCCTATTCCAGTTACCATATGGAATGGAACTAAAATTCCTTAGTCTTGTGTTGGTTAGATATTGACAGGCTCACAAATTAGAAATAATAGAAATGTACCATAAAGGCAGGTGCTGAGTAATAAAAGTGGGGTGGTTTTACTTCAGGCAGACAGTGAGGAGCTTTTATCAACACAAAGAGCAGTCCATTTTATTGGACTTTTCCATGAAGAGGACTACATTTTCTGCATTTAAAAATATTTTAAAATATTTAATTGTGTGTGTGTGTGTGTGTGTGTGTGTGTGTGTGTGTGTGTGCATGACTGCATCCATTCATATGTGTATACATTAATGCATGTGCCAATAGAGACCAAAGCTATGAGAATCCTCTGGAGTGGGAGCTATAGACAGTTGGTGCTGACATGGTTGCTAAGAACTAAACTCTGTCCCATGAAAGAACAGCATACCATCTTAACCACTGATCTATCTCTTCAGCCCTGCCTGACACATTATATCTCTGTTTCAAATTTATAGTGGTGGTTTGAGTCAACATGTAGAAGAATATTATTTCTGCAAGAAGAATAGTAATTATAAGTGAAATTTGCTTCTTGTACATTCATAATGGGAAGACAAGCAACTCAAAATTTAACATTATTAGAGCAAGATCTTTAAATTAAATGAAGTTGCATAAATTGACCATGCTCAGTGTAATTGTTGCTCTAGTGAAAAGGAATTTGGATACAAAGAGAGATACTTGGATACGTGTGAACAGAGAATAAATCACATAGGTTCAAAAAGAAGGCAGCCAAATAAAGTCAATTATCAATCCATCAGAAGAGTTAAAGTCTTCTGACACTCCAATAATCTTAAAGCCCAATGGTTAGTAAATTTCTTTGTATTTGAGCTATTCAGTCTGCTCTACTTGTCATGGAAGCCCTGGAAAACTAATAGGTATATGAGACACAAATGCAAAGATGGTTGTTTTCCAGTCTATGTCTGAATGATAACATAGTAAAAAAGAAATGGTAAATAGTGAGAAATATTTAGATAATACTACCAATGTGTATATGGTTCTTGCATGAGACAAGGCTCTATATCAAATCTATACAAAAGGAAGAGTAATCTCAAAGTGTTCTGTTTACATTTCATTATGATTCAATGTTGATATTAAGATTATATTCTGATCCAAGGTAGATTATAGTGTATCAAGCAATAATTTTGTTCATTTACTTAATTTTAACAAAGCCCAAGACAAGTGGATCAAAGATCTACACATAAAATCAGACACACTGAAGCTTATAGAGAAGAAAGTGGGGACAAACCTTGAACACATGGACACAGGGGAAAAGTTTCTGAACAGAACACCAATGGCTTATGCTCTAAGAACAAGAATTGACAAATGGAACCTCATAAAACTACAAAGCTTCTGTAAGGCAAAGGACATAGTCAACAGGACAAAACGGCAGCCAACATATTGGGAAAAGATCTTTACTAACTCTACATCTGAGAGAGGGCTTATATCCAACATATACAAAGAACTCAAGAAGTTAGACTCCAGAGAATCAAATAACCCTGTTAAAAAATGGGGTACACATATAATTGGTCACAAGACAGACCTCAACAAATATAAGATGATCGAACTAATCTCATACCTTGAATCAGATCACTATGGAGAAAGAATGGTTTTCAATAGCAATAAAAACAACAGATAGCCCACATACACATGGAGGCTGAACAATACGCTATTCAATGAGACCTTGGCCAAAGAAGAAATAAAGAAAGAAATCAGAGACGTTTTAGAATTTAATGAAAATGAAGGCACAACATACCCAAATCCTTGGGACACAATGAATGCAGTGCTAAGAGGAAAACACATAGCCCTGAGTGCCTCCAAAAAGAAAAAGGAGGGAGCATACACTAGCAGCTTAATGACACACCTGAAAGCCCTGGAACAAAAAGAAGCCAATTCACCCAGGAGGAGTAGAAGACAGGAGATCATCAAACTCAGGGCTGAAATCAATCAATTGGAAACAAAGAGAACCATACAAAGAATCAACAAATCCAGGAGCTGGTTCTTTGAGAAAATCAACAAGATAGATAAACACTTAGCCAGACTGACCAAAGGTCACAGAGAAAGTATACAAATTAACAAAATCAGAAATGAAAAGGGGGATATAACAACAGAAACTGAGGAAATTAAAAAAAAATCATCAGATCCTACTACAAAAGCCTATATTCAACACAACTGGAGAATCTGGAGGAAATGGACAATTTCCTAGACAGATACCAAATACCAAAGTTAAATCAGGACCAAATAGATCATCTAAACAGTCCCATAACCCCTAAAGAAATAGAAGGGGTCATAGAAAGTCTTCCAAACAAAAAAAGCACAGGACCAGATGGTTTCAGTGCAGAATTCTATCAGACCTTCAAAGAAGACCTAACACCAATACTCTTAAAACTATGCCACAAAATAGAAATTGAAGGAACACTACCCAATTCCTTCTATGAAGCCACAATTACGCTGATACCAAAACCACACAAAGATCCAACAAAGAAAGAGAACTTCCGACCAATTTCCCTTATAAAGATTGATGCAAAAATACTCAATAAAATTCTTGCCAACCAAATCCAAGAACACATAAAAACGATCATCCACCATGAACAAGCAGGCTTTATCCCGGGAATGCAGGGTTGGTTCAATATATGGAAATCCATCAATGCAATCCACTACATAAACAAACTCAAAGAAAAAAAAACCACATGGTCCTTTCATTGGATGCTGAAAAAGCATTTGACAAAATTCAGCACCCTTTCATGCTTAAAGTCTTGGAAAAAACAGGAATTCAAGGCCCATACCTAAACATAGTAAAAACAATATACAGCAAACTGGTAGCCAGCATCAAACTAAATGGAGAGAAACTTGAAGCAATCCCACTCAAATCAGCGACTAGACAGGGCTGCCCCCTTTCTCCTTATCTTTTCAATATTGTCCTTGAGGTACTAGCTAGGGCAATTAGACAATATAAGGAAGTCAACGGGATACAGATTAGAAAGGAAGAAGTCAAACTATCATTATTTGCAGACGACATGATAGTCTACCTAAGTGACCCTAAAAACTCCACTAGAGAACTCCTACAGCTGATAGACAACTTCAGCAAAGTGGCAGATTATAAAATCAACTCAAGCAAATCAGTAGCTTTCCTATACTAAAAGGATAAGCAGGCTGAGAAAGAAATTAGGGAAATGACCCCCTTCACAATAGCCACAAACAGTATAAAGTATCTTGGGGTGACTCTTACCAAACATGTGAAAGATCTGTATGACAAGAACTTCAAGACTCTGAAGAAGGAAATGGAAGAAGACCTCAAAAAAATGGGAAAACCTCCCATGCTCATGGATCGGTAGAATCAATATAGTTAAAATGGCCATTTTGCCTAAAGCAATATACAGATTCAACACAGTACCCATCAAAATCCCAACTCAATTCTTCATAGAGTTAGAAAGAGCAATTCTCAAATTCATCTGGAATAACAAAAAACCCAGGATAGCTAAAACTATTCTTAACAACAAAAGAAATGCTGGGGGAATCAGTATCCCTGACCTCAAGCAATACTACAGAGCAATAGTGTTCAAAACTGCGTGGTATTGGTACAGTGACAGGCAGGCAGATCAATGAAACAGGATTGAAGATCCAGAAATGAACCCACACACATATGACCACTTGATCCTCGACAAAGGGGCTGAAAACATCCAATGGAAAAAAGATAGCCTTTCAACAAATGGTGCTGGTTCAACTGGAGGTCAGCATGCAGAAGAATGCGAATTGATCCATCCTTGTCTCCTTGTACTAAGCTCAACTCCAAATGGATCAAGGACCTCCACATAAAGCCAGACACTCTGAAGCTAATAGAAAAGAAATTGGGGAAGACCCTTGAGGACATCGGAAAGTTTCTGAACAGATCACCAATAGCATATGCTCTAAGAGCAAGAATTAACAAATGGGATCTCATAAAATTACAAAGTTTCTGTAAGGCAAAGGAAACCATCAAAAAGACAAATCTGCAGCCAACAAATTGGGAAAAGATCTTCACCAACCCTATATCAGATAGAGGGCTAATATCCAATATATATAAAGAACTCAAGAAATTAGTCTCCAGAAAACCAAACAACCCTATTCAAAAATGGGGTACAGAGTTAAACAAAGAATTCTCACCTGAAGAACTTCGGATGGCGGAGAAGCATCTTAAAAAATGCTCAACTTCATTAGTCATTAGGGAAATGCAAATCAAAACAACCCTAAGATTTCATCTTACACCAGTCAGAATGGCTAAGATTAAAAATTCAGGAGACAGCAGGTGTTGGAGAGGGTGTGGAGAAAGAGGAACACTCCTCCACTGCTGGTGGGGTTGCAAATTGGTACAACCACTCTGGAAATCAGTCTGGCGGTTCCTCCGAAAACTGGGCACCTCACTTCCAGAAGATCCTGCTATACCACTCCTGGGCATATATCCAGAGCATTCCCCACCATGTAATAAGGATACATGCTCTACTATGTTCATAGCAGCCCTATTTATAATTGCCAGATGCTGGAAAGAACCCAGGTATCCCTCAACAGAAGAGTGGATGCAAAAAATGTGGTATATCTACACAATGGAGTACTATTCAGCCATTAGAAACAATGAATTCATGAAATTCTTAGGCAAATGGATGGAGCTGGAGAACATCCTATTAAGTGAGGTAACCCAGTCTCAAAAGATCAATCATGGTATGCAGTCACTAATAAGTGGATATTAACCTAGAAAACTGGAATACCCAAAACATAATCCACACATTAAATGAGGTACAAGAAGAATGGAAGAGTGGCCCCTTGTTCTAGAAAGACTCAGGGTAGCAGTATAGGGCAAAACCAGAATAGGGAATTGGGAAGGGGATTAGGTGGGAGAACAAGGGGAGGGAATGGGGCTTATGGGACTTTCAGGAAGTGGGGGGCCAGAAAAGGGAAAATCATTTGAAATGTAAATAAAATATATAGAATAAAAAAAAAAGAAAAAAATGGGGTACAGATCTAAACCGGGAATTTTCAACTGAGGAAACTCAAATGGCTCTAAAGCACTTAAAGAAATGTTCAGCATCCTTAGTTATCAGCGAAATGCAAATCAAAACAACACTGAGATTCCACCTTACACCAGTCAGAATGGCTAAGTTGAAAAACTCAGGGGACCGCAGATGTTGGAGAGGATGTGGGGAAAGGTAAACACTTCTCCATTGTTGGTGGGATTGCATGCTGGTAAAACCACTCTGGAAATCAGTTTGGTGATTCCTCAGAAAATTAGATATATAGCTACCTGTGGACCCAGCTATACCACTCCTTGGCATATACCCAGAAAGTGCTCCTACATGTAATAATGACACATGATCCACTCTGTTCATAGCTGCCTTATTTATTAGCCAGAAGCTGGAAAGAAGCCAGATGTCCCTCAACAGAGGAATGGATAGAGAAACTGTGGTATATATACACAATAGAGTACTATTCAGGAATTCATGAAATTCTTAGGTAAATGGATGGAACTAAAAAAGTGTCATCCTGAGCAAGGTAATCCAGTGACAAAAGAACGCACATGATATGTACTTACTAATAAGCAGATGCTAGTCCAAAAGCTCAAAATAAACAATTTATAGTTCACCCAGCACAGGAAGCTCAAGAAGAAGGACTTAAGTGAGGGTGCTTTGGTTCCTCTGAGAAAGGGAAGATAATACTCACAGGAGCAACAAGGGAGGCAATGAGTGGAGCAGAGTCTGAAGTAAAGGCGACCCAGCGACTGCCCTACCTGGGGACTCATCCTATAAACAGTCACCAAACCCGGACACTATGACAAGAAGCGGGCACCAAAAGGAGCATGCCATGGTTGTCTCCAGAGGGGCCCTTCCAGAGCCTTACAAATACATAGGCAGAAACTAGCAACCAACTATTGGACTGAGCTTGGGGTTCTCAATAGAGGATCTAGACGGTGGTCTGGAGGAGCTGAAGGGGTTTATAGCTCCATGGGAAAAACAATGACTTCGGACACCCAGACACCCCAAGACTCCCAGGGACTGAACCATCAACCAAGGGGTACACATGGTTCCAGCCAAAAATGTGGCAGAGTGATGCCTTGTTGGGCATCAATGGATGGAGTGGTCTTTGGTCAGGTAAAGGCTCAATAGAGGCCCCAACAAAGGGAAATGGATGGGGTGTGGGGGTGTGGGGGTGTGGGGAGGGAGGTGAGAGTGTGTTTGGGTGAGGTACATATACATGGAGGCAGGAGGTGGGAGGAGGGGTAGGGAGTCTTTGGGAAGGGGGGCTTTTGGGAGGGGAGAAATTGGGAAAGGTTTTACCATTGGCAATGTAAATGAAGAAGATAATAAAAAAATTAAAAAAAATATATACATTACATAATAGATATTAAAATAGGCTAAATTTAGTTACTCTTATCTTTTCTCAGGCAAGCCATTACCTTGGTTGGAATTATATTCATTGCATGACAGTATGGCAAGTTTCTTTTCAGTGTTGAATAGTTTGGATGAATTCCAGAGATCAATGTAGAAATTAATTGCTAAACTTCCTGGCACGAGTCTTCTCATCAGCACCGATTTCTTTGAGCAGTCATCGAAACGGGCATTGCTTGCCAAGGTAGGAGTTTGACAGTTTTGCAATTAGAAAGGACGGGGCATGATTCATTTCTCCTAGGAGTCAATACTTACACTGTACAAATTACACACACACACAGGCAAATTAACCACAGTGTTTTAAACAGGATTGTTTAATATTTCATCATTTAACATTACTGTCACTCATATTTTTCTCCCATAAGGGACACACTTGAAAATAATTAGACTTAAGTATTTCACAACTTAGTGATTTTTATATGCAACTCACAAAATGGTACTTGTAATTTAATCATTCCAGAGATTATGGAAAATTGATTTCTATGAAAATAAGGCATCTGGTGACATACATAATGTTTGAAAATTTGAGTAATTTATAGCACCCAAGGCATTGCATGTGGTGAACTTTAACTGACTGTGGTCAGGACAAACATCACCTTGCCCTCTACACATTTTAAAAAGTGCACTATGCTGTGGATATCAATGACAGATTTTGTGTGTTCAATACCATATTTGAAATATGCATGAAATATTAATTTTACTACCTCATTATTCCAGATAAACTTTCCATTTATATGTTTATACATTGTTCTATAGCTATTGAACAATGATAATAAAATCTAATGACATATCACATATTTTACTAATAGTTGTTTTTGTTTAATTTGTGTTGTCTCACGTATACATAAACAAATTTTCAAAATTTTAGCCCTAACTACCATAATCATTATTATTGGCTATCCTTATTTATCCTGTAATATGAGTGTAGGCTTTATTTTAATCTTATTCCAAATAAAAATAATTAACCTTAGTTCATTGGATCGTTATCAATTTTTACTAGAGTTGAAGGAAAATTATGAAATTTTATAAGCAGAAGGAAGCATGTAGGATCCTGGTGTAATTGTTTGTGTGCATGCTTCCACACACTGAGATGCAACTGTCCATCTGAGTCTTTTGCTCCACGCACTGAGATATATTATTCCATGAGTAAAGTTGCCTCCACCCAGTACAATGCGCCATCTGTGTGTGTCTGTGTACTTGCCTCTACCCACTGAGAAGCATTCTTTATCCATGTCCTTGCCTCCACCCGTTGATGTATACCCTTCCCTTGATGTATTTGCATCCACACTGAGAGGCTCCATGCCTTCTTTGTACTTCTCCACTCATTTAGATGCAGCAGCCTGTACTTGCCTCCTGTGTAAATGCGAGCATACTCTTACTCTTTAAAATAGCTTAGATCCAACCGCTCCCTTTACTTGCTTCATAGGACATTTGAGAAATTTAAAAATTTTTCATTGTGCTAGAATTTTTTTTAAAAGTGTTTAAGAATGTCTTTATTGCTAGGTGACTAAATTTACAGGTGACACTTGGAGAATTTTTGCTCCATATTTATGGAGAGGAGGATGCAAATTTCTGTGTTTCACCTGAGAACCCATGGGGAAGATATGTGACACTGTGTAAAGGCTGTTTTGTGCTTTGTGTTCTCTCTTGTCTTATTTAGAGGTAATTTCATTGGTTTCTTAAGGAAGTCTTGATACTTCACGAATCCTTAAGTATGTATTAACTCTGTGAACTGAATCCCTGCAATAGCCTCAGTTCAATGAAATCAAAAGACTATTTTCACATTATGTTTTAATTGGTTATGTATCTTTTTCCTATAAAAGACAGAACCAATGCGCAGAATGCCCGTGAAGGGAAAGCAGAACGAAAACAAAGTACTGAACAAGTGTGTGGAAATTCAAAAACACATGCACGCTGGAAAGACAAATGTCCTTGGAAACTTTCAACACTGGATTGGTTTAAAGTAGTTAAAATAGACATAAGAAGTTAAATGTAAAATTTTATGTATAACTCCTAACTTGAAAATAAGTGATACAGTTAGGCAAAAATATTCCTATATTAGTTGACTCACATTGTAACTAAATATATTAAATATGAAGATATTTTTTAAATATTTTAAATTAAAATTGAACTAAATCACTTCCCCTCAGTCTTTCTTCCCTCTAGCCCTGACAAGCAACCCATTCTCCAGCCACTTTCTGAGTGTCTAGAATCTCAAGCAACTTTTCTTTGATTATTATTATACATGTGTGTATACATATGCACAAATATACTTATCTCTTTGTGTGCATTTGTGTTCAGGACTGACCACTATTTATTGGATAATCAACAGAAGGACTCATCCTCCAGAGAGCCACTGCTTCTTCTTCCAGGGGTCATTACTTGCCTACAGCTCTTGGTCTATAAGGATGACCCCATAATTTTCACCCTTGCAAATGAATTTGTTCATATCAATATGTTCACTGATATTGCCACTATTTTAATCTTGTTTATACAGCCATAAACTATTATAATGAGAGACTATTTCAGAGCAGACTTCCTTGTTTCTTGGCTCTCGCAAGCTTTCTTTCCCTCTTATGAAATGTTCTCTGAGCCATAGATGCAACAGCTTTGATGGAAATCTAATTATAGGGGCTGGTCTTCCTACAACCCATTGATATTTGATTTGTGTGTAGTTTCATTTTCCAAAATGTTTGCCATTTGCTGTAACGTATGGTTGGATTTTTCTTTCTTTCTTTTTTTATTCGATATATTTTTTATTTTCATTTCAAATGATTTTCCCTTTCCTTGCTCGCCACACCCCAAAAGTCCCATAAGCCCTCTTCCCTCTCCCTGTTCCCCCATCCACCCCTTCCTACTTCCCTGTTCTGGTATTGCTCTATACTGCTGCACTGAGCCTTTCCAGAACCAGGGGACACTCCTCCGTTCTTCTTGTACCTCATTTGATGTGTGGATTATGTCTTGGGTATTCCAAGTTTCTAGGCTAATATCTGCTTATCAGTGAGTGCATACCATGATTGATCTTTTGAGACTGGGTTACCTCAGTTAGTTTGATGTTCTCCAGCTCCATCCATTTGTCTAAGAATTTCATAAATTGTTTCTAATTGCTGAATAGTACTCCATTGTGTATATATACCACATTTTTTGTATCCATTCCTCTGATGAGGGACATCTGAGTTCTTTTAAGCTCCTTGCTATTATAAATAGGGCTGCTATGAACATAGGGAGCGTATATCCTTATTACATGCTGGAGAATCCTCTGGGTATGCCCAGGAGTGGTATAGCTGTGTCCTCCGGAAGTGAAGTGCCCAGTTTTCTGAGGAACCACCAGACTGATTTCCAGAGTGGTTGTACCCACCTGCAGTGGGGGAGTGTTCCTCTTTCTCCACATCCTCGCCAACACCTGCTGTCTCCTGATTTTTTCTTTTTTTTTATTCGATATATTTTTAATTTACATTTCAAATGATTTCCCCTTTTCTAGATCCTCACTCCCCGAAAATCCCATCAGCCCCCTTCCCTCCCCCTGTTTTCCCATCCAACCCTTCCCACTTCCCTGTTCTGATTTTGCCCTATACTGCTTCACTGAGTCTTTCCAGAACAAGGGGCCACTCCTCTGTTCTTCTTGTACCTCATTTGATGTGTGGAGTATGTGTTTGGTATTCCAGTTTTCTAGGTTAATAGCCACTTATTAGTGAGTGCATACCATGATTCATCTTTTGAGTCTGCGTTACCTCACTTAGTATGATGTTCTCCAACTCCATCCATTTGCCTAAGAATTTCATGAATTCATTGTTTCTAATGGCTGAATAGTACTCCATTGTGTATATATACCATTGAGTTTTTAATCTTAGTCATTCTGACTGGTGTGAGGTGGAATCTCAGGGTTGTTTTGATTTGCATTTCCCTAATTACTAATGATGTTGAACATTTTTTAAGATGCTTCTCCGCCATCCGAAGTTCTTCATGTGAAAATTCTTTGTTTACCTCTGTACCCCATTTTAGTAGGCTAATTTGGTTTTCTGAAGTCTAACTTCTTGAGTTCTTTGTATATATTGGAGGGCTATATATAGCCCTCTGTCAGATGTAGGGCTGGTGCAGATCTATTCCCAATTTGTTGGTTGCCGATTTGTCCTTTTGATGCTATCCTTTACCTTACAGAAACTTTGTAATTTTATGAGGTCCCATTTGTCAGTTCTTGATCTTAGAGCATAAGCTATTGGTGTTCTGTTCAAGCAATACTACAGAGCAATAGTGTTAAAAACTGCATGGTATTGGTACAGTGACAAGCAGGCGGATCAATGGAATAGGATTGAAGATCCAGAAATGAACCCACACACCTATGGCCACTTGATCCTTGACAAAGGAGCTGAAAACATCCAGTGGAAAAAAGATAGCCTTTTCAACAAATGGTGCTGGTTCAACTGGAGGTCAGCATGCAGAAGAATGAGAATTGATCCATCCTTTATCTCCTTGTACTAAGCTCAATTCCAAGTGGATCAAGGGCCTCCGCATAAAGCCAGACACTCTGAAGCTAATAGAAAAGAAACTGAGGAAGAGCCTTGAGGACATCTGTACAGGGGGAAATTTCCTGAACAGAACACCAATAGCGTACGCTCTAAGATCAAGAATTGACAAATGGGTTGTATTTTTCAAAACCAACTTTAATTTTGATTCTTTAAGTCTTCAATAGCTCTTCTAACCCACCATATTTCAGAGGTATAGGAAAAGAAAAAATTAATAGGAAATGGGGTTTTCTTGACTTGCTTGGCAATAGTTCTTTGGGACAATTTCAATCGTCTTTGTCAGCTGTCCAGTCAAAAACACCAAACCTGAATCAGTAGCACCACATCAATCCAGACAGAAGAAACTGTGAGGTTCTACTGAGTGGCACAAATCTGTCAAAGTGGCAAGAAACAGACAGATTACCACCAGAAGTCCTTTGGTGCATTTCTCTCTATGAAGTCATGACAAGCAAAGATCGGTGAAGAAAGCAAGGTGAACCAATGCAATAATGTCATCCCCTCTCTGTTGCATTATACTTATACAATTTCCAAACATCACAACGTCTACTCCAATAAAACATCACATTCCCTTTTGCCAGGTAACTTTCAGAAAAACACCACATATCCATTCTCAGCAAAACATCCTTTCACTTGTCTCCTTCAGCAAAACATTTTCTCATAAGACAGGTTCCAGAAAAGTAACACATGACACAACTGAGTCTTTAACAAAACCAGAATTTTCCACTTCACTGTTAAGAAAGGCTTCTTTGGGGATGGGCAAAATCAAATGAAATTTGCAGGTAAATGCATGGACCTAAAATGACTGTGTGGTTTGAGGTACCCAAACCCCAAAAGATAAAAACCATATTTTCTCTCTCATCTGTTTTCTAGCTCCAGATCCTTGAATGTAAGTGTAAAACATGGAGCATCTACTTAAACCAGAAATGTATAAAGGGGCATGAGACATGGGTCAGGGGGCTTGACAAGAAACTTGCAGGATATAGGTAAAATGATATGGAAAACAAAAAAATGGAAAGGGTCTCCAGTTGTAGAGGACACATGGAATTCAATAGATACAAAGAATTTATGCTGGTGGACAAATAACATTAAGATTACTTGATAAAGCCTTAAAGAAGCATATTTTATATTTTTTGTAGAATTATACAATATATGTTATATACATATATATAAAACTAGATAGACACACATATATATTAATATATGTATATATATACATATAACTAGACACCTACATATGCATGCAGATATATGTGTGTGTTACATACATATATACATATATATGCATAATATATACTTATACACATATACACATATACACACATACATACATATATACATATGTACATATCTGTGTACATATATGTGTATATATATACACATATATACACACATACACACATACATCTATACATATATACATATATACAAATGTACAAATGTGTATACATCTATACATATGTGTATACATATATGTGTATACATATATACATACATACACATATACATATACACACATGCATATATGCATATATACATAGATACATGTATATACACATAGATACATGTATATACATACATATATACATATATACATATATGTATTTTACACATATATACATACATATATGCACACACACATACATACATATATGCGCACACACATATATATACTTACATATATACATACATATATACACCTATGCATATGTACATAGATATATACATATGTACATATACACATATACACATATACACATGTGTACATATATGTATTTATACACATATATACATACACATACACATATATACATACATACATTTATTTATACATACATATATACATATATACATATATACATGCACATACATATATACTTATATATACATATACACATATACACATATATGTATTTATACACACATGCATATGTACATATATAAACATGTATATACACATGTGTGTATATACATGCACATATATACTTACATATATACACCTATGCATATATACATAGAGATATACATATATACATATACACACATACCCATGTTTACATATATACATGTGTATACATGTGTATATATGCATATATACATACATACACATATACATATATACACATGCATATATGCATATATACATATATATACATATATACATACATATATACATAATACATTTATACATATATGCATGTGTGTATATATACATACATGCATACATACATATATGCACACATATATATATACACATACACACATATATACTTATATATACTTACATATATACATATGTATAGACATATATACACCTGTGCATACATATATACATATATAAATATACACATATACACATATTTACATATATACATATATACATACATATATGCTTGTATACATATAGATACAGATGTATATACATACATAAATACATATATGCACACATACATGTATACATACATGCATACATATATAAATATATGTGTGTTTAATTTATATTACATGGATTGAGAAAGCTCCCCACAAGAAATACAGACTAACCAAACCCAGTACCATGTATAAAAAAAATTTTCCTTTGAAGGGTTCATCAGAGTAAACCAAGTGACTCCCCAAATATTGTAGACTATAACTGCCATCTTTAGTTGCCTCTTAGGAATTGAGGGTGGGCCCTATTTTGTAAAACAGGACACAAGACTTGGATGATTGGATCTGGATTTGCCTTGAAAGCTTCTTACCTGCACTCTACCCTCTATGGAGTTAAGAGAGAGAAACAAGTAAACAGTTCTATCAAGTTGAAGCATCTATGAATCAAAATGACCAACATAATAAGATACCAATGAAGGTACAAAAATGATACTTCCCTTTCATGGATACCCAATATCTGTGTAATTGGACTTAAGGTCTGCTCAATTGAAGGAAATCATGTGAGGTCTATTATTATTCAGGGTTCTCTACAGTAATGAATCTTTTAGAATTGAATAAATATACAAAAGGGATTTATTAGAATGGCTTACAGGCTGTGGTAAAGCTAGTCCAACAATGGCTGCTGACCAACAGAAGTTCCAAGGGTCCAGTTCGGTGGATGATCAGTCCTCAAGATTGGATGTCTCAGCTGGTCTTCTGTATACTCCAAAATCCTGAAGAAGTAGCGTCTAACGTCAATGAAAGAGATAAATCTACCAGTGCAAGAGTAGGCAGCACAAGAGCAAAAGTCCCTGTCCTCCGTGTTCTTTATATAGGCTGCGGCAGAAAGTGGGATGCACATTAAGCTGGATCTTCCCACCTCAAAGAGATCTGCATTAAAAGTGGGTCTTCCCACTTTAAAGGATATATTAAGCAAATTCTTCACAGGTGTGCCCAGTCACTTAGGTTTCAATTAATTCCAGATTTAGTCTTAGTTGAGAACCAACAATATCCATCACACCTGGCTCTGAGAACACAGCCATTTTCCTGGGTCTGATGAGGACAGCCACATTAGAAAAGACTCTACTCCCATCTCCTTGCTGGAACCATATAATTCCTTACTATATCATAATTCCTATCCTTACATTCACACCAAATCCAACATTTCTCATTAGAGAAGCTTTTCCTCACAGAATATGGTAATCATCACATAATATTTCGACAATGCTTTGATGAAATTATTTTAAAGTTTTTTTCTTTAATTATAGGGCATATATATTTGAGTCCCTTGTAGCATAAACTAAGAGCTTTGGGATTTCTTTAATGTTAAACCCCCCCACCCCCCACACACGTACACACACAGACATTATATATTGTGGATCAATAAATTATGGCTTTGAGAGGATTTGAACTCACAAAAAAACAGAATGCCAACGCAACTTTGTGGATCAGATTGAAGCTAAATGCAGAAATTAAGATTTCCTGTTCTATTGTTCAAAAGAGCACCATCCACCATTTTTCATACAACCTGACTGGCCTCCATTTGACTATACTGAAGATGCCTCTGAACTTCAAATGATCTATCTCCCAGAATATCTAAACATCACAGCTGGTCTATGTGGTTCTGGGTAATGAACTCAGGGCTGATGTATGCTAGAAAATCATTCTACCAACTAAACTGTGTCTCCAGCCTCAAGAAAACAAACTGTTAGTGAATACAATACTAATTACGTGTCACCGAATCATGAGAGTACAATATATTTGGTTTTAGTTTTAATTACTATCCAAATAATAAAACCCTACACTGAAATATAATTATTGTCTCCTTAGTCACTACAGAATGGCGACTCTTAAATATTTCTACGATATGTCTCAAATGAGATGATGTGAAATATTTTTGACTGGAATTTAGTAAAGCTTTTCTCTAGGGAGGATTACAAGAATTACTTATTGTAGACTGATCATAATGTATTTACACTAACTGCATTGTTTCCATTAATTCCAACTGAAGTTCTTCCATTATTAAGAGAGAAATAACTTTACTAAAAGTAGTGAAGTATGTCTTGAGAGAAAGCTAAGCAGTAAGGATTATGTGTCATGCTTCCTGGGAATCTAAACTTGCTTCCCAGCGTCTGGGTCTAGCAAGTCTCAGCAAACTATAACCTCAGACTCAGGGCATGTGGCTCCGCATAAACATATACACATAATAAAAGTAAAATAGTATTTAAAAGTAAATGAAAAGTTTCCTAACCTTCAGAAAAATGATGTTTTATTATTCAAGATAATGTTTTCATGTATATATGAAGAGAAAAGATTTGTCAATAATTTTTGGGTTGCATAAAGTCAATTAAAATGGTGTAACATAAACGATCATATTCTTCCCAATGAAAATAATCTTTAAGAGAGAATAAGGAGAGACGGCAAGTCAGCCATTGTGCCTTTCTCTCATCTTTCGTCTGAGATTGAACCTTTACTGGTTCTTCTTTGTACTTTAGGAATTCAGTGGCAGAGTAAAGTTTTCTTTCATCTTTCCTGGTTTCTTTGTACTGCTGCAGCCTATTCCCTTAAAAGTTAACTCTAACAGATATTATTAAATACTATAACCTTTCACAATGCAGAAAACACTTTGTAACTTTTAAATATTTCATTAAACCCTCAAGGCTATAACAATGTGGCTTTATTACCACCAAACGATTTTATTTACATCAAATGAAACAAAACAAAACAAAGAAATGTGAAATCTTTTACACTACTGAGACAATCATAGAGCCAAACCAATGTCTGAACAAATATAATCAAGCCAAACCAACATCTTGGATGTCATTTCAAATCTAGTATCTCCACCCTCTCTCTCTCTCTCTCTCTCTCTCTCTCTCTCTCCCTCCCTCCCTCTCCCTCTCTCTCTGTGTCTCTGTGTCTCTCTCTCTGTCTCTCTCTGTCTCTCTCTGTCTCTCTCTGTCTCTCTCTCTCTCTCTCTCTCTCTCTCTCTCTCTGCCTGATCTCAAGTTTCAATAATGACTATACATTCCAAATATTTGAAATTCTAGATTTGTATGGGATATATTTACACCATTGTTCTATTGTTTGGGGGATGTTTCTTTCAATTATCCATAATAAAAAATCTATGTTCTTCCTTAAGAATATAGGGGAGCTTACTCATTTGACTGTGTAACCAGATATCTGAAAGATGAAAACTTTGTACATATGAGCTTCATGTCCTTCTACGAGGGATTGTGGACATGGGTATTATGTGTTTATGTTAACACAAAAGCAGAGACACTGTTTTATCCTATGATTCATTCATTTTAATATTTACAAGTCCACAAAAAAGATCTAATGAAGAGTTATCCTGTAGAAACATTTTCCAGAAACATATGGAGCTTTTGAAAAAATTCAATTTTATAATGGGTTTTTAAAACTTAGAAGCTTTATTCTTTTTTTTAATATTTTTATTTTCTATATTCTTTGTTTACATTACAAATGATTTCCCCTTTCCCAGACACCCCCTCCCCATATGTCCCATAAACCTTCTTCTCTCCATCCATTCTCCAATCACCTCCCTCCTTTTTCTCTGTCCTTATATTCCCTTCCAATACTAGATCAATCCTTTCCAGGATCAGGACCCTCTCCATACTTCTTCATGGGAGTCATTTGTTATGCAATTAGTGCCTTGGGTATTCAGAGCTTCTGGGCTAATTAATATCCACTTATCAGAGATTGCATTCCATGTGTATTCTTTTGTGATTGGGTTACCTCACTTAGGATGATATTTTCCAGATCAAACCATTTGCCTAGAAATTTTGTGAATCCATTGTTTCTAATTGCTGAGTAGTATTCCATTGTATAAATATACCACATTTTCTGTTTCCATTCCTCCTCTGAGGGACATCTGGGTTCTTTCCAGCTTCTGGCTATTATAAATAAGGCTGCTATGAACATAATGGAGCATGTGTCTTTATTGCATGCCGGGGAATCCTTTGGGTATATGCCCAGGAGAGGTATAGCAGGGTCCTCCCTCTATCAGATGTGGGGTTGGTGAATATCCTTTCCCAATTTGATGGTTGCCGTTTTGTCCTTTTAACAGTGTCCTTTGCTTTACAGAAGTGTCATGTCTAGTTTTCTGAGGAACCTCCAGACTGATTTCCAAAGTGGTTGTACCATCTTGCAATCCCACCAGCAGTGGAGGAGTGTTCCTCTTTTTCCACGTCCTCACCAACACCTGCTGTCTCCTGAGTTTTTGACCTTAGCCATTCTGACTGGTGTAAGGTGAAAATCTCAGGGTTGTTTTGATTTGCATTTCCCTAATGACTAATGATGTTGAGCACTTCTTAAGGTGCCTCTCAGCCATCTGAATTTCTTCAGGTGAAAATTCTTTGTTTAGACCTGTACCCCATTTTTTAATAGGGTTATTTGGTTCCCTGGGGTCTAACTTCTTGAGTTTTTTGTATATATTGGATATTAGCCCTCTATCAGATGTGGGGTTGGTGAATATCCTTTCCCAATTTGATGGTTGCCATTTTGTCCTTTTAACAGTGTCCTTTGCCTTACAGAAACTTTGTAATTTTATGAGGTCCCATTTGTCAATTCTTGATCTTAGAGCATAAGCTATTGGTGTTCTGTTCAGGAACTTTTCCCCTGTGCCCATGTCCTCAAGGGTCTTCCCCAGTTTCTTTTCTATTAGCTTCAGTGTGTCTGGTTCTTTTCAATATAGTACTTGAAGTTCTAGCTAGAGCAATTAGACAACATAAGGAGGTCAAGGGGATACATATTGGAAAGGAGGAATTCAAATTATCACTATTTGCAGATGACATGATAGTCTACTTAAGTGACCAGAAAATCTCCACCAGAGAACTCCTACAGCTGATAAACAATTTCAGCAAAGTGGCTGGTTATAAAATCAACTCAAGCAAATCAGTTGCATTCCTATACTCAAAGGATAAGCAAGCTGAAAAAGAAGTTAGGGAAATGACACCCTTCACAATAGCCACAAACAATATAAAGTATCTTGGTTTGACTCTAGCCAAACAAGTGAAAGATCTATAGGGCAAGAACTTCAGGTCTCTGAAGAAGGAAATCAAAGAAGACCTCAGAAAATGGAAAAATCTGCCATGCTCGTGGATTGGTGGATTGGCAGGATTAATATAGTTAAAATGCCCATCTAGCCAAAAGCGATCTACAGATTCAATGCAATCCCCATCAAAATCCCAACTCAGTTCTTCACAGAGTTAGAAAAAGCAATTCTCAAATTCATCTGGAATAACAAGAAACCCAGGATAGCTAAAACTATTCTCAACAACATTCTGGGGGAATCAGTATTCCTGACTTCAAGCAATACTACAGAGCAATAGTGTTAAAAACTGCATGGTATTGGCACAATGACAAACCAGTGGACCAATGGAATATAATTGAAGATCCAGAAATGAATCTACACACCTATGGTCACTTGATCTTTGACAAAGGAGCCGAAAACATCCACTGGAAAAAAGATAGCCTTTTCAACAAATGGGGCTGGTTCAATTGGAGGTCAGCATGTAGAAGAATGCGAATTGATCCATTCTTATCCCCATGTACTAAACTTTACTCCAAGTGGATCTACAAGCGTTATTCTCTTAAGATTCTTATTCATTGTAAAACAGTAATAAATATACCTTTGAAAGATGCTATTGTAGTATCAATTTTGCCAATAAATATTTAATTATTATCTTGGTAGATTAGTTTGAAAATATTACAGATGCATCATTTGGAAAAAGATATCACAAGAATATATTTGTGAATGTGAGGATATTGGTAGTGTAGTATAACTTTAATTTTTAAAACCTTATTTTTAATGATGGTTTTCAAATGTTTTTAACCTCTTTTTAGCCCATCACCAACAAGAGGTAGTGGGAAAGAAAGGATATAGGAGAAGTGGACCTGTTTAGAAAGGTTCTTTGGAGCAATTCTTGTATGTGTTGTCTGAAAATTGGTAATTCAGTTCACATCTCAGTAGCAACAGCTTGACCTACTTAAAAACACTTTACAGATACACCAGTAGTCCAGCTTGTTAAAGTCAGGATAACAAACATGAATCAGCAGCAGTGGCACTACCTAACAGAGACATCCAGGTCTTAGCCTCAGCATGTGTCAGCAAGAGGAACCAGGCAGAAGACCAGGAGATGTTCTTGATTTTGCCTCTCTCGGAGAATTGAAGATCAGCACATCAACAAGCTTACACAGCTAGCTCTATACCACACCAATCTCAGCCTCCTCTATAACTGTTCATCAAGTCCTATTTATAGCCTCTAAACATTCCATGTTTTCTATAGGTCTTGCCTCAACAGGTGTCTTGTCTCAGCACTGGTACCTGTCTCAGCTGTTACTCTATCAATTGGCTGAGTCTGTGGAAGTGCCAAGAAACTATAACATGCCTCCAGAAGTTTTATTCATGCATTTCTCTCCATGGCGTCTCAACAAACACAACTCAGCTATACCATGTAAGGCAGACCAATATAGGTATGTTGTTTACAAAGGATCTTTCATCACATCTTCTTTCACACGTTTGCTTTAGCAGGACATCTTTTCACCTGTATGTGTTTTAGTTATACATTTCTTCACAAGTCTGTCTTACTCTTTCACTTGTGTCCACTACAGGTAAACATTCCTTCAAGTGTTTTCCCCAACAAAACACCATCCAATCAACTTTCCAAGGAAATCTTAAGTTTTTACTTTAGTGTACATAAAGTTCAGAGGGAATTGGGTCTGTTCTTAAACCATGTGATTCTCAGAGATAGCACTCATAGCACCAAGCTTGTTGACAAGTGCTGTTACCTGCAGAGTAAGTCATTTGGTCAAGATGCATCATTTGAAACCTAAAATATGTAATGAAATATAGCCATGTTTCTAAGACAGGGTGAATGTGTTTGTCATGACATTCATCTATATTGTCATCAAGTATTGTCTTCAGGTTACCCTTATAATTTCTTTTGAACTTCATTACAAAAGATATTGGTGTAGTGATTCTTTCTTTTTTTTCATCATTTTTACTGGTTATTTAATTTACTTACATTTCAAATATCATCCCCCTTCTGAGTTTTCCCTCTGAAATTCCATATTCTCTCCCACCTCCCCCTTCTCCTATGAGGGTGATCCCTCACCTGCCTTCCTACTCCGTCCTCACTATTCTAGCATTCCCCTACCCTGGGTCATTGAGTCTCCATAGAACCAAGGAGATCCCCTCCTAGTGATGCCCTATAAGGCCATGCTCTGCTACATATCCAGGTGGAGCCATAGGTACGTCCCGCATGTGTACTCTCGTTGGTAGTTTTGTCACTGGGAGCTCTGGGGGAGATCTGGTTGGTTGATATTGTTGTTCTTCCTATGGTATTGCAAACCCCTTTAGCTTCTTCAGTGTTTGCCCTAACTTTTCCATCAGGGTTCCAGTGTTCAGTCTGATATTTGGCTGTGTACATCCACATCCATATTGGTCAGCCTCTGACAGAACCTCTCAGGAGATATCCATTTCAGGCTCCTCACAACAATCACTTCTTGGCATCAGAAATAGTGTCTGGGTTTGGTGTGTGCAGATGGGATGGATCCCTAGGTGGGGCAATCATTGGCTGGTCATTCTTTAGTATCTGCTCCACTCTTTGTACTTGCATTTCCTTTTGACAGGAAAAATTCTAGATTAATTTTTGAGGTGTGTGGGTGGTCCTATCCCTCAACCAGGAGCCATGTCTATCTATAAGATATGGTTTTTACAGGTTCAATCTCCACTCCTGGTCATACACCCAGAATATTCTCCAATATATAACAAGGACACATGTTCCACTATATTCGTAGCAACCATATTT
The DNA here is from genome assembly GCF_947179515.1 of Apodemus sylvaticus. NCBI lineage: Eukaryota > Metazoa > Chordata > Mammalia > Rodentia > Muridae > Apodemus > Apodemus sylvaticus. The sequence continues at coordinate 37,717,349 of NC_067475.1, read as the reverse complement.
ATAATAGCCAGAAGCTGGCAAGAACCCAGATGACCCTCAACAGAGGAATGGATACAGAAAATATCATATATTTACATAATGGAGTACTACTCAGTTACTAAAAACAATGACGTCATGAAATTCGCAGGCAAATGAATGGAACTTGAAAATTTCATCCTGAATGAGGTAACCCAGTGTCTTAGTCAGGGTTTATATTCCTGCACAAACATCATGACCAAGAAGCAAGTTGGGGAGGAAAGGGTTTATTGACTTACACTTCCACGTTCCAGTTCATCACTAAAGGAAGTCAGGACTGGAACTCAAATAGGTCAGGAAGCAGGAGCTCATGCAGAGGCCATGGAGGGATGTTTCTTTCTGGCTTGCTTTTCCCTGGCTTGCTCAGCCTGCTCTCTTTTAGAACCCAAGAGCACCAGCCCAAAGGTGGTACCACCCACCAGGGGCCCTCCCCACTTGATCACTAATTGAGAAAATGTCCCACAGCTGGATCTCATGGAGGCACTTCCCCAACTAAAGCTCCTTTCTCTGTGATAACTCCAGCCTGTGTCAAGTTGACACAAAAAACTAGCTAGTACACCAAGTTACAAAAGAACACACCTGGTATGTATTCACGGATAACGTTGATATTAGCCAAAAAGAAACACAGAATACCCATGATACAACTCACAGACTACATGAAACCCAAGAAGAAAGAAGACCACATCAAAGTGTAGATGCTATAGACCTATTCAGAAGATGGAAGAAAATAATCTTGGGAAGTGGAGGGAGAGAGGGATCTTGAAGGGAGAATGGAGGGGAAGGGAAAAGGGGGGCAGTTTAGATACAGAAAGAGATGGGGGGAAAAGTACAGAGGGTCAGAAATTTGAAAGTAAGTGTGTAGCAGTAGGGAAGAGGGAACAGGTGGTAGCCACTAGAAAGTCCCAGATGCCAGGTACCCAAGAGATTCCCAGGACCTAACAGGGAGGACATTATCTGAAATACCCAACAAAGGGGAGGTAAAACATGGTGTAGTGATTCTTAATTTACCCATCCCTTCATTAAATAATGAATCCTGTTCAATGTCATTTTTATTATGTTTTTATATAACTCAACATATTAGGATATTATTATCCTAGTATCTAATCAGGTCTGGAATGAGTTTCTCATGCTGACACTTAATATGTCTCCAAATTTGGATCTCTGTATAATATAATCCCTCTTCCCTAAAGATGTACTCACAGATTGTGATCATACTTAGGTCTCTAACCAGAGGAGAAACTGCCCTTGTTTATGAACTTCAAGGCTTTCCTAACAAATGGTTTCCGATTGCATCTAATTCACCTTCCCTTGCCAGGTAAATGGTGAGGAATATTCTCTTTAATTGTAAAACATAGCAAATCTTCCTAACTTCTTTACATAATATCTGCAATAGTCTATATTTCTATAATTTCCTTTAGCCTGATTAAAAAAATGGTTTTATATTATTTTTAACTTAAAAATATCTAAAACTGTTGCATTCTGTTGATTTCAGTGTTTCCCCTAAAGTAAGTGACACATTTAATTCTTACTAGTGCTTTTTCCCCTTTCTGTTTGTGTATATTCACCTCTCTCTCTCTCTCTCTCTCTCTCTCTCTCTCTCTCTCTCTCAATCTATCTCTCTCTGTCTTTCTCAGTCTGTCTCTGTCTGTCTGTCTCTGTGTGTGTATGTGTGTGTGCGCGTGCGCATGTATGTGTATGTGTGTATGTGTGTGTGTGTGTGTGTGTGTGATTTCAATTGCCTGTTCTTTTAAATTAGAACCACATATAATTTACTTGGATTTTTAGAGAATTTGCTGTGAATCCCCTTCACAATTGATACTTCGCAGGATATTTTCCAGGTATAGTCTTTGTAATGATCTTTAAAGGCTTTGAATTTCTTATAAGATCACAAATACGTAGTCTTATATTCTTTCTACTTTTCCTTAAAATTAATAATGTCATAAGACATGGCCACTCTATATAAATGTGTCTGTACTTCCTTATCATTTTGGATAGCAACAGTTTAAGAAAAGGAATTTAAAACAAAAGCTATAAAGTGCCAATGAAAATAAACTCAACAAAGATCTGGCTCCAGATAATTAGAAGCATCCATAAAAACAACACTCAAAGGTTAGAAAACCAATAGATCTTCTATTTGGAAAAATAGCAAATCAATTTCCAACCCCATATAGATTTTATAATTTTGGAGGATGATGGCAAGAATTAAAGGTGTCTACTTTAATCCTTCTCTGCCTTAATTTTTGAGGGAGCTTCTCTATGAAAACCCAAGTTCATTGCCATTCTGCAGTCAATATACAGAATTGCAGTTTCCCAAACCTTACTCTTAATTTTAATTCATGAAAAGCACCCTCATATCTATGTGACATGTTCACACATATAGCCACATAGTTCATATACTGAGAAACACGTGTGGAAATACATTTAATTGCATTTTTCATGCATAACTTAGCCACTTTCTATAACTAATGCTTAATTCCATACAGGTGACATGAACACCAGTGTTTGAATTGGAACTATACTACTAAAATAAATTGGAACTAATCTACTAAAATAATGACTGAATATTCTCACCCTTGACCCACAGGCTTTCTTTCATAAATGAAAGCAAAATGCTCTATTTTTCTCAGGCTTGACCTCTGTCCATCCTTGTTTTATATAAGAAACTTTATTAATTCTCATTTTTTCAAAATCATTATGAAATATATTTGGAATGTGTGTCATACTTCCCTTTAAAATTTTATTGCACATGTGTGTTCTTTTTGAGTACTTGAACTGGTAGGAAGTTAGCATAATTTCAATGGAGAAAATGGAAGAGATACTCGACTAACCTAGCGTTCTCCTAGTTAGATAGCCAAAGAAAATATGCTTGCATTTAATTGTTGCCAAAAGAGTCTAGTATTTCATTTTTCCCTTTCATACTTCCCATGAAAGTTAATAGTGAAGAGTTTTCACTGTTATTGGATTCACTAGAATTATTATGTAACATTCTTGGCAAAGTTGTTTACACAATAGTTAAACACAATTTAAGATGGACGGGAGAGCACAGAGTGAATTTATATCCAAAGAGTGTACTTAGCTGTGTAATTAATACATCTTGATTTCATACATTTTAATGGCTTTGCTATTGACTGCTTAACTGTTCTTCAGGTCACAGAGAACAATATCCCTTAAACTTTTCCATGGACTAATTACCTATGGATTTGTTTTCATTTTAACTGCTGAATCAGATTCCATTAGTTTTGGAGATGTCTGCAATTCTACATTTTAAACAAGCTTTGCAGAGAAACCAATAGGAGGGGTCCTCAGAACACTGTAAATATCAAGGCCATCAGATACCGAGGGACAGTGGTTAATGACTGTTCCTCAGACTAACACAATGAAGAGTGATACTTACTTTATGTGTTGCTGATTGTTTTTCAATGAGAACAGCCACCTCATTCTTGATTAGTGAATTTTTGGAATGAATTAGCAAAGTACTTGTAGTTAAAAAGGGGAGATGTAGCCAAATTCTCCCTGTTTTTATGTTTATAGGGAAATGCAAAACTCATGGCATCTGGTGCACAAAATATATACAGTTTCTACTTTTATATTTCTTCCTATAGCTTACAGGAAAGGTCACTAATCAGCTTAGGGAAAGGTCAAGACATCCATTACTTACCACATAATAAATTGGAGTTGTTTTTCTTCATTCGTCTATTCTACTGATTAATGCTATGCCTTTCATTGTGTGTTTCAGAAATAGCTAGCAATAGTAGTAATAGTACTACTACTGGTACTACTACTACTAGTAGTAGTAGTAGTACCAATAGGGATTTCTCTTTTATTTATTTCTAAAACATGAAAGATGCAGTAGGATAGTTTGTATATAAACACAGTTCTACCCACATTCTGCTCCATAAGGGTTTCTACATAAATCATAGTGTAAATTCTATTTGTGTTCTGTGTAGCCCTGGATGCTATGATCATGAAGGCCTATGCTTAAGGACACATACTTTCCTCTTATTGTAAAGAACATAGAATAGTCATATCATAAATACCTTGTCTGTTTACAAAGGACATGGTAAAGAAGATATGTCAAGACCTTTATGTTGGAATTTACTAAAAAGGGAATTTAACTAGGAGGGATAGACCATCTAAGAATGGAAATTCCTCAGTGAATGCCTCATTATTTTCCCAAACACCTTCAACTGACAGTTGAGCCAGAAACTCTTGAGACAGAAATATATCAAGCCCCACAGTAACAACTAATAATATTGCTTCAAAACATACGTATGTTAAAATAGTACATTTTAAAATACTACATAGAAATATGTTAATGCATAACATTGGTATACCTTTTGATGATCTAGTTTTCATAGTTAGAATCTTATAGAAGACCATGGAGTTGTTGTAGAGTTGAGATTTGCATTTACCTTATTAATATTATTATATACCAAGATTGGTGATATATTGCTTAAATCTCAGCACTTCAGGAGAATTCAAGCATTCAGCTCTACAAAGTAAGGTTCAGTTCAGCTAATGGACATGAAATGATATCCTCTCTCATAAACAAGGGCCAACAAACAAACAAACTGAAAACAAACCCCAAACCAATATTACAAGTTATTTTCATTAACAAATAATTTTCTCAAATATTTCAGTTCCCTAGGACAGAAAGCTATTTCAACAAATTCTACAATGTTAGCATGCCATCAACAGTGACTCACTGCATTTTACTGCCATAGAGACAGATGTACATTAAAGGAAAATTGAGTTGCTTGTAATCTTTTTCTCCAAAGTTCTTTAAGAAAGTTTTGATACACCTAGGATATTAAATCTAAGTTTATAATGCTTCAGTGCTCATTTTTGTCGTCAGCTCAGCTAGGTGTTCAGGAAAAATGGGAGACACAATTTAAATATTCAGTAATAATTAGAATTAGATGTTCAAATATTTCAACTGTTCCTTTGTTCTATATTTATATGTACCCAAAATTCTATGACAAAATAATATTTGAACTGAAAGTAATGTTTATTATGCTTTTTCCTAAGCATTCTTAGTAGAAAATCTAGTAAATTTCTACTAAGTAATACAACAATTTGACTGAAAATAGATATTTTTAAAATTACTATTGCTTTATTGTGAAGATAACAGCCTTTTTAATTTTGACAGTTTCTTCTTCACTCTAACAGTACTATAAGACACTAAAATTACAGAGTAGTAAAAGGAGAAAATATGTCTTACAGAAGAAATGACATGAAGAAAGTGTCATTAAAGACTTGTCCTATTGTATAGGAAATAGCCTTGCAAATAACAAGCTGTAAGAAGGATTAAAATAAATTGAATTTATTTCTAATCATGAAACTATGAATAATATGCTATGACATACTTCTCTCATCGCAATTCCTTCTAAAATCACCATTGGAAACCACCTTTTCTGGATAGAACGAGACAGTTACAAAATAATTGTCCTAATCTATCCTGCAAACATACTTTCTCATGGATCTCAGTCATGTATACTAAAATTCAAACCACTCTAATTCATGGTCTTTACGTATCTAGAGTGAATTCATCTAGAACAGATAAAACAAAACATTATTCAGTATGTCACATAAATGTTGAAAGTGTAGTTTGATTATTACTTAAAGATTTCTTACAATGCATCCCAGCACATTTGCTTCCTATTTCTCCCAGGTACACCCTTTCAACTCAGTGCCCTCTTGTCCCCCCAACAAAAAAACCACCACCAGCAGCAGCAACAACAACAACGAAACAATATCAAGTCTAATTCATGTCACCCTTATACTCACCAGAACATGGGCAAGCTGGCAGTGGCCAAAACCTTAAAAAAAAAACAAAAAAAACAAACAAACAAACAAACAAAAAAACCGAGTCTTTCTCATCCTCCACTCTACAAGAAGTCATCAATTGTGAGGAGCTACACACCAGCATCTTTATCAAAGTTGTTAAGGACCCTCTTCAGTAGCTTCCTGTCTAAACAGCCTCTTTTGGGGTAGAACAGGGCTCAGAGGTTGTCATAAAAGCCTTCAGAGTCTCTTATTATCATTTATGAGTCTGCAGTTAACAGATAACATTGCAAAGAAGCTTGCTTACCCCTAGTAGCCAGCATTAGCATAGATATATATAAAGGCAGTTGCAAGCGTGGGGAGGGGCATGTGTTAAAAAAGATGTAATAGAGTTGGAAGGAGAAATGAGGAACAAATATGATTATATTTCCTTTTATATCACTATTAATTTCTAAAATAATACATTTTAAAAGTAAAAATATATACCAAAAATGACTAAAGTAAATGCAAAGTGAAAAAAAATTAACCTTAAAATATCTCAATACAGTCTCGGGTGGTGTGTGTGTGTGTGTGTGTGTGTGTGTGTGTGTGTGTGTGTGTTTAATATAGACTTTAATTTATCAGTTCTATGTTCATAGCAAAACTAAATATAAGATGTAGAGATTTTCTATATATAGAGATCTTCCATTGGATTATATAGGTATATACCCAATACAACCTCCAGGATTGCAAACATGCCTGTATAGTGGTACACCATTTATAATTGATGTGCCTCCCTAAAAATATAATACTCATGTATATTCATTATAAAATAAGAAAAATAAACAAGCGAGCATAGATTCAACATGAAAGGATAGTCAAAATCAAAAAGCATTAATTTTAAAATCAGGTAGAATCCCTAGATTAGGAGTATGCATGTTATCTGCACCAGTCTTCAATATGAATGTTACTCTTTTTAGTCCTATACATAAACATCATGAAGGATACAAATTTCTTCCCAACATCAACCAAACCTCAGTGACTCTGGATTGTGTTTCTCTTTCTGAAGTTTGGTGATTTAGTCTACATGTGCCTGTGAATGCTGCTATCTCATCAATTTCATATCCTGAAAGCGGATGAAATAAAGAAATTACTATCTCTTCTATTTTTTCCTACCACATATTTTGCACATCTTTTCTAATATCTTATCAGAATTATTTTCTTGTTTGCTCCCCTTCATGCCAAGGTAAATATGAGATAAGAATGTAATCAGTATGACAGATTTTCTCTCCAATATGTGCATCCATGTAATTTTTTATTATGACAGATTGTATTTTAGCATTCAATATCTGGTTTTATGGGAACTGGAGAGATGGCTCATAAGTTGAGAGCACTGACTTTTTTCCAGAGGTCCTGAATTCAATTCCCAGCAACCACGTGATGCCTCACAAACATCTGTAATGGGATCCGACTTGCTCTTCTACTGTGTCTGAAGGCTGTAACAGTGCACTTAAGTTATTTTTTTTAAAAATGTTTATAATTGCCATAAATTCTTCATCTTTGCCTACTATATACTGTTTTATGCAAAGACATCACCATTTCTACCTTCATGTCTTTATCTGTAGTTCATCTGAAATTAATTATTTCAAATAATGTGAAGTGGTGCTCAAGATTCATTTTTAACATGAATACAATTGAATGAGCTAAAAATATTGAAAACATATTTTTACTGTTACAACATATTCATTTGACATAAATCACAAAATCATGATAATATTAAATTCTTACAATTTCTCTTATGTTCATTACACTGCTTTATTATATACCTATATTAAAGTTATACTTGGTTTTGTTCTGTTAGAACTAGAACATGGTGGTGTATCCTAAACCACAGCTTCATGGGAATAATTAGTAAAATGAAAGCATACTTTCTTTTCAAAATGGCAACAATTTTGGTAACCAGCAATATCCTAAACAAAAATTCTACTCAATTCCTTGAGAGATAGCTCTGTTGTTAAGAGCACATACTGTTCTTGCAGACAACTTGACTTCTATTTCCAGCATCCATAGCAGGAAACTATAAGCACCTGTAACTCAGCTACAGGAGATGGATGTTCTTTTTTTTTTTTTTTTCACTCCTGTGGAAGCCTGCAGTAGCATGCACATTCTCACATACGTTGGAACTCATGTGCACATACACATATATGCATATAAATATAATCTACTCAACTATCAGAAGTTTTCAGGAGGCTTAGGTTTTTTTTTTAAACCCTACCTTTAATAAGTATTCTTAAATGCTTTAATCTCCCTTCTAGCCCACAACCCTCCAGAAGTGGTAAAAAGTAAAGGTTAATAGAGCAAAAGAGGATGTGGATTTGTCTAAAAATCGTTCTGTGTAGCAAATTTAATCTGCGTTGTCAGGATATCAGAAGTTCACCTCACATGTATCAGTAGAAATCAGCAGCAGCAGCTCTATCCAATCACAAACACCATTCTCATATCAGCAATGGCAGGCCATTCCAGAATAAATCTTAAGGCTCTGTCAAAGAGCCCAAGTCAGCAGAAGTGATAAGAAGCAACAAGAACAACTCCAGAAATTTTGGGTGTTGTTTCTCTCCATAAAGTCATGAAAAACAATGACCTGCAAAGAATGGCATGGTGAACCCATCCCGTACAGCATCATCAGCAAAGACTACTTACTCTCAGTAAAAGCCAATCAGTGAGCGGCAAAGGACCACACAGCATCATCCACTCTCTGTTGAGTTATACTTATATCCTTTCCAAACATCATGTGTTCTCTCAAACTCTAGAAAAATATCACATGCCTTCTTTCCAGCTGCTTCCACAGAAAACACTATGTCTTTTTCCCAGGGAAACATCCTCCCGTATGACTCAAAGACATCCTCTCATAAGAGAGTTTCCAGAAAAACATCACATGACACAATGGAGTCTCCAATGAAACCAGAAATTTCCACTTCAGCTTTCCATTTTTCTGTTTTCTTTCTCAGCTGAGGTGCACTTGACAAATACCATGTTTCACACACAGCATTATCTTCTTTATGTTCTAAGAGTTAAAAATTTTATTTATATATATGGCTATGTGAGTGTCTTGGTATGTATGTATGTATTTATGTGCACATATGTATCAAAATTGACAAAGGCCCCCCCAAAAAAGTATCAGATATATTGGACTAGCATTTCAGGTCTTTATAAAACTACCTAAAGGGGTTGTGGAGATCAAACCATGGTCTTGCATATGTGAAACAAACAAACAAACAAATATGAAATCTTGAAGGAAAATCCTGAGAGAAAACAAGGGAATAGGAGAGAGAATGGAGGGAAGGAACGTGAGGTGGATTGATTAAAACATATTTAGTGCATTACATAATTCATAAACAATAAAAAAGATCAAATCGGGAGCTTGAAGGGCTTCAGCAATTGGGCAAAGAAAAACTGAAAAATTGTCCATGTTAATGGTTTGGGGCTTGAAAAGGGCAGTATACTCCGAAAGAGTCAGCTGTTGGTTGAATCCCTTACCCTCTTCAGGATGACATTAGAATGTAGGACATTTGCTTGAGAATTAGGATTATAACGAATAGTAAGGTGAGAACAATGACAAGATAGAGGTCTGTGCTGTAAGTGGGTAGAGACTGGAGCTCACTGCCTAAGTCTGGGGAAGTGGATGGAAATGAAATAAAACATGTCAACTATTTCATACAGCAGACTTCCAATTTGATGCAAATTATACTTTGAATGGTTTCTAAGCAGAGATTGGCATGATGTGATCTTACCATCACAGAATATCTCCAGCTGTATTGCCTAAGCTGCAGGTGGCTGCGGAAAAAGAAAGGAGGCATTGAATACTGCCTTCAGATGATATTACCTTGGATCAGATTGAGTAGTATAATCATGGGGTAGACAGTGAAAGAAATCAGAGTTGTTCTAGGAATTGAAAATGGGGAGTAAAGCAACCCTGTGTGAGTGTGTAAAAAGTAGGTAAGTCTTAAGTGTATGCGCATTGTTGGGATGCAAATGGCCATGTCATGGATCAGGGCCTCAGAACCATAGAAATATAGCAAAGCCTTCGTCCAGTGGTCAGGCTTAGAGGAAACGGGGAAAGCCTAATTTTTGACCAAGCACTATTATTGATTGATAAATGTGTGGGAACTCTAGTAAATCCAAATCCCTCCTTCCAGATGTTCAAAGCCTGAGACTGTTAGATTACTGAAACCTCTCAGAAAGATGTCTCAGTATGATACTATACTCTCCCCTACCCCTCCGCTACCCCTTCCCTCTCCCTTCCCCTCTCACTGTCCCCCGACTCTCTCCCTCCTGGTTCTAGTTGTCTCAGTAGCTGAATGGAGCTATCATGTGTCTGTGTGATGTCATCTCTTTAATGTCTTCCTTGCCCTTTCTTTATTCCTCCATTTATATCTATATTTTATTCTGGAATCAATTTTTGGACTTTCACACAGAGGTGATAATTAAGAGTTCAACTCTGAAGATGAAATTCAAAAGCAATGTATATACAGAAAACATGAATGTGACGTTATGGTTGACATATTCTTTGATTTCTTTTTTTAATATTTTTATTTTCTATATTTTTTGATTTCTTATGACAAATTCTCCTATGAGGGGAGTGATACAAAGGAATCCAAATACAAAGGAACTTTGACAAAGCAAAATTTATAATACTGTTTAAGATTTTTGTTGTTGTTGTTGTTCTTGTTTGTTTTGTTTTTGTGTTATATGAAAAAAGAAATGTTAAAAAAGAGGCAAATATAGTTGTTTCTCTAGTTTAATAGTTATAATTTCTTTTGGATAAAATTCTGTAAGTCCTTGTTAAATGATTTCTTCAGTGTGAAATTGACCAATGAGCACTTTGGTCTCATTAATGATTAATGTAATCTTAGAAAGGCTTTAACATTATCAGCGCTGTAGAATTTTATAATTATTAGTCACATTGCTGATATAGAACACTTATAACATTTCTATTAATGTCATATTAAGTAGAATAATAGCATATTTGGAAGCAACTGAAAATGTTTATTGTTCCACTCTATTAATGAACAAGAACATGTATTACGGTTTTTATTGTGCGTTATGTGTGTTTCTGGCAGCATTCAGGAGGAGAGGTTAGCTTCCTGTAAACAACAAATGTACCAGCTGCTTGGTCAAGCACAAGTGCCATGTGTTTTGTGTGTTAAAGTGCTCCGTGTAAATGAGGCGACACAGCCAATAGTGCAAATGAAGAGCTGGTACCGTGGTTTACCTCTACTTACAGTCCTGCAGTACCATGGTTACTCTATTTACAGCAGCACACAAATGTTGCTTCAGAACATTCTCCTAATGTACTCCAGTGACATTTTACAATGTAACACATTTACAGAGTGTTTACTTTACAAAATTAATCACTTTACCATGTAATTTGATTTTATTCTTAAAGTGCTTTTAATTCATTATTTATAATGCCATGTTTTAAATTCCTGGACCAGTTTATTTTATGTGTGAAATTTTGCTAATTTCTGAAAGTAAGTGCTTCATGATGAATAATTTATAAAACATAAAAGGAAAAATAAAGCTCAAATAAATAATGTTCCACTCTATTGAGCCTCTCTATAAACTTGCTATGAATTACAGCATTCTTATTAAATGTTGTAGAGGTTTTAAATGAAAAAAAAAATTGTCATATAATTTGCTCAACGTGTAAACTCTAGGAAAGTAAAAGCAATATTTCAACACAGGAATATATATACATTTTAATTGATTCTTGTAATATGTTAATAAAATCTTTAGCTGCTGTATATTTTAAGGAAACATACATTCATAAAACAAAGTGTCATTTATTTCTAATTTTGTAAAGCCATCTGAATTGTTTTACCATTTTATATTTTAATCCATATCACCAAACTTCTGCAAAAAAATTATTAGTGTGTGAAAGCATTATAAATCAGGATCTCTAGATGTCTACCCTTTTTATAACACTGGAAAAATAACATTTCTTAATTCTTGATTATAATAACATTAAAGGATTCCAATGGAAACACTTCCACTTGCCTCAGAGAAGCAAAAAGGCAAGGCTATGCAAATCCTTTCAAAAAGCCATGGGCTGGAGTAAGTGGGAGATAAAGGAGGGCCATGGATGGGTAGGCCTGAAGGAAGGGAGGATGGTTAAGAAAATTTAGAGTTCATTATGTACAGTTATGAACTTGTTGAAGAACAGATTTAATTAATAAAACCTGCAAAACCAAATGCTGACAGAAAAGGAAAAGGTGTCGTATCTCATAGGATTCAAGTTGCCAAGGGAGGCACATGTCATATGAACACTAAAATAATGTCACATGCATGAACTCATTGTTCTTTTATCTTACCTACTAAGCTAAGGAGAGACTCCTTTCAGTAAAGAGAAAGTGGAATCAATGAGAAATGGTATCAGTCGTAAAACCTAAAAGAAAAAAAAATCTTCTAAATACAGACTAATTTGGTTTTCATTTCCATAGTTTACTGATCTTATATCAATATTTCTATTGAAGTTTGGTTATTTTCTTTTAATATAGTCTTGTTGCTGTTAATCTCAAGATTCAACTGAGAAAAACCAGTTTCAACATTTTGGCCAAATTTCAAGCAAGCTTTATTTAATACTTAGTAAGATGTGCTTTGATCAGTCCCACTCCCTGGGATCTTAGGACTGGGTCACTCTGAGACACTTGAAGGTAGAGATTTTTATGCACAAAACCTATTAGCCACACTACTTTCTTGTGAACCGTTTGCTATTTTCCAAGAATTACAATTCCCACCATTCCAAAAGTTACTTAGCCCTTAGATGATTGGTACTTATAGGTATTACAGTTGCATGTATCACAATTGACCATGTTTCCCTCTCAGCATTCATTAGATGTCTGTAGTTCATTTTCTTTGGTAGAAACCCAGGAAATTTTCCCCTTCAACACTGGCATGTAATTGCTATTGTACTTCTTCCAGTTATTGTTTAGACAGAAACATTGTTGATATATGATGAATTAGCCTGTCATTTCTGAGAGAGATGAAGTAACAGCAAATTTTCTGGTACCCTGACTCTTAAAATCTCTCTGTTCCATCATGTCATTGCACTCTAAGCCTTATGCACTGAAGTTGCTTTGTGGTTATGTTAATTGGAACTGTGGACCTCATCATCACCTTTTCTCTCCATTTGAATTAATTGTTATTTTCTGTAACTGCCTCCATCTTTTGCAAAATGGTCTGTGATAAGCAGTGAGAACAATACCTGTATATATAAAGATAAATGCTTTAGAATGCAATTAGAAATACTACATTGGTTTAGTAAAGTGGCAGTTGTTCCTTTCCAACATTCATGTCTCACTAGTCCTGGGAAGCTGGGTAGGTTACGTGTGACAGGTGTGATTTCTCTCCTGTGTAACACACCTTAATTTCAATCAAAGAACTGCTGTTTACCATCAAATACAGTGACTTATCACACCCTTGAAATTTTCTTGAATTGCTGTTGATCAGTGATTCACAGGTTTCACACCAGTGTAGGATTTTAGGTCTCTGTCTCTCTTGAAAGCATCTCCTGCTACTATGAATGTTAAATCCTAGATTTTTAGTAGTGTATAGAAGATGACTTTCTAGTCACATCCAGTTCAGGTTCTCTGGGCTTTTGTCTGTGTTGTGAGGTGTTTTCAGCAATAGAAATTTACCTTCAATCTTTAGCAACCAAGCACAACAGCTGTAGCCTATGATATTTTGGGAGTCTCTTGGACCCTTCATGACCAACAACTCAAAGGAGCGAGGGACTTCTCAGGCCTAGTATTGTATTTTATTTTGATAATCTATGTCTCTTTGAGGAACATTGCAGACTCAAGTGGGGTAACATAATTTGAACAGAATAGTTGCGTTTATCATCAACATATATGTGTTGTGTGTAGCTTTAGGGAAACCAACAAAAATATTATTGTTACAGCATTTTTCAGACATCCTCTATAAATTATGCTCCCTTCCCCATCTCCTTTTATATTTACCTCCTTCCCATTGTCCAATTAAGATCCCCTCTGCCCAGTTTTACTCATGTATACATTTGAATCACATGAATCACGTGTCCTTCTATTCCTCACACTATTACCCTCTGCTTTCTCCTAACTCCATGGTCCCATTCTCCTTTCCTGATTTTGCAGTTTCCCCAGGTCCTTTGTTCACATCTGAAGATTTGAATCTAGGAACCAAGTATGAGACAAAGCATGTAAAGTTTTCTTTTCTTTGAATTCACTCAATATATTCTTTTCTAGATTCATCTACTTCAGTATATTTTTTATTATTCAGGTTTTCTTTGCACCTGCATAGTATCCCAAAGTGTGTATGCGTCACCTCCTCATCATGCATTCATTGGTTAAGGAACATTTGAGGTTATTTTCTATGTCCTAGCTGTTGTTAATAAAGCAGCAATGAACATGGCTGAGCAAGTATCTGTGTAGTAGAATGCTGAATGTTTGCCAAGAAGTGGTATAGCTGGATCATATGATGGATTGACTTTCAGGTTTTTGAGAATTCCCCACATGTATATCTAGAGTAGTTGTGCTGTTTTGTACACTTATTAACAGAAATGGAGATTCCCTTTTGCCCACATCCTAGGCAGTGTTTGAGATCAATTGTTTTGTTACCTTAGTCTTGCAGATTGGAGAAAGATGAAATATCATTTACATTTGTGTAATTGCTAAGAGCAATGAGCAGTTTTGAGATATTTCTTAGTCACTTTCTTTCTTCTTTTCAGAATGTTTCGTTCATATCCATAATGATTTCTTGAATGGGTTATTTGATGATTTTTAGGGTTTTTAATATATCTTGGATATTAATCCTTTTCTAAACACTTACTGCACTTATTATTTTTACTGTGGTTTTCATACATGGGAGCTATAATGATGTCACTTCTTTACCACATTTTCACCTTTCCAAAGTCCAAAACTCTCTCAATTTCATGACATATTCTTCAATAATTATTGTCTCACACACACACACACACATACTCACACACACACAGACAAACGAATAGACACAAACACACACAGCAAGAGAGAATGTGTGAGAGAGATTTAGAAATATATATATATATAAATGGATCAAGGACCTCCACATAAAGCCAGACACTCTGAAGCTAATAGAAAAGAAACTGGGGAAGACCCTTGAGGACATCGGTACAGGGAGAAAGTTTCTGAACAGAACACCAATAGCGTATGCTCTAAGAGCAAGAATTGACAAATGGGACCTCATAAGGTTACAGAGTTTCTGTAAGGCAAAGGACACCATCAAGAGGACAGATCGGCAACCAACAAATTGGGAAAAGATCTTCACCAATCCTACATCAGATAGAGGGCTAATATCCAATATATATAAAGAACTCAAGAAGTTAGACTCCAGAAAACCGAACAACCCTATTAAAAAATGGGGTACAGAGTTAAACAAAGAATTCTCACCTGAAGAACTTCGGATGGCGGAGAAGCATCTTAAAAAATGCTCAACTTCATTAGTCATTAGGGAAATGCAAATCAAAACAACCCTAAGATTTCATCTTACACCAGTCAGAATGGCTAAGATTAAAAATTCAGGAGACAGCAGGTGTTGGAGAGGGTGCGGAGAAAGAGGAACACTCCTCCACTGCTGGTGGGGTTGCAAATTGGTACAACCACTCTGGAAAGCAGTCTGGCGGTTCCTCCGAAAACTGGGCACCTCACTTCCAGAAGATCCTGCTATACCACTCCTGGGCATATACCCAGAGGATTCCCCACCATGTAATAAGGATACATGCTCTACTATGTTCATAGCAGCCCTATTTATAATTGCCAGATGCTGGAAAGAACCCAGGTATCCCTCAACAGAAGAGTGGATACAAAAAATGTGGTATATCTACACAATGGAGTACTATTCAGCCATTAGAAACAATGAATTCATGAAATTCTTAGGCAAATGGATGGAGCTAGAGAACATCATACTAAGTGAGGTAACCCAGACTCAAAAGGTGAATCATGGTATTCACTCACTAATAAGTGGTTATTAACCTAGAAAACTGGAATACCCAAAACATAATCCACACATCAAATGAGATACAAGAAGAAAGCAGGAGTGGTCCCTGGTTCTGGAAAGACTCAGTGAAACAGTATTTGGCAAAACCAGAACGGGGAACTGGGAAGGGGTGGGAGGGAGGACAGGGGAAGAGAAGGGGGCTTACGGGACTTTCGGGGAGTGGGGGGGGCTAGAAAAGGGGAAATCATTTGAAATGTAAATAAATTATATCGAATAAAAAAAAATTAAAAAAAAAGAAATATATATATATATATATATATATATATATATATATATATATATATATATATATACACAAAACCTGATATGTCCATTTTGCACATTTTGCACATTTTGCATTGCTTTATGTTCACATATTTTAGAATGACCACTTGGAATTGAATTAACCTATCAGGGGCTTGCTGCAGGAGAAAAGTCATTCTTTTCTCTTAAAAGTGATTGATTGCCTATATTTCTTCATATAAGGATGAGCCTTGTGATATTTCTTTTCCCTGAGTTGGGATCACAACTAGTATTTTAATTGTTCAGGTTGTGTTTAGACAGACACATTGTATAGGTTTAATAGAGGCAGCTGTTCCATCACGTACACAAGACACCGTGTGATTTTTTGTCTCACATCCATGTCCTTTTCCTATGGATTGTAGGAAGCCATGGAGCCCTATGGATTGTATGGTATATACACCTTCTGAATAAGGGTATGCAGCAGTCTGTATGGACACTGCATTTTGACCAATTATGATTTCTGTGGTATTCTCTGTCTGATGCAAAAAATTGTAGAACTTTGTATCTTGAAGATAGTCAACAGCTTATTTAAGTTGACTTGATCAATTGGAGGAAATTCCTGCCCACACTGTTAACCTAGCAAGTTCCTGTAGATGGTGAAGCCATGAACCCTAGAAGAGGGTCTACTACACCACATTCCTAAGTTAGTGTAATTCCAATGGCATTCTATATACAAGTGTAGCTCTTAGCTCTCTTATAAAACTGTTAAAAGAGAATAGGTTTAAATTAACTCTTGAGAATTTTTGGTCTTGAACAAATCAATATTTTTGTAAATACCTACCTTCCCTTATGGCCTTGATTTCTGTGAGTACTGACAGTGTAATCCTCTCTATAAGAAATGCATAGGCTAGTTTTCATAATAGTCATCATTGGTGGGTCTATTGAGAATGTGAAATAAATTCTTACTTAGTTATTTATTAAGTTTTAGATAGTCTTATAAGAAGCCGTATGGGGGCTTAATTTGGCAATAGTCCTCCTGTCTCAGCTTCCCAAGTTCTGAGAGTATAGGAATGAGCCTTCACATCTGAATTGCCTCTCTGTGGTTTTTAATAAAGTCTTATAGGAAATTTGAGAGTGGGACATAACTTTAAACAATTGTCTATATCCATTTGAGACACCAAAAATAAAAAAATAAGAATATTATAAAACTAAAAGAATGTATGTATAACAAGTTAATAGAAATATAAATTGCAGGTAGTATTTAAAAGAAATAATTTAAATACAACAAAAATTGTTGCTAATTGAAGTATTATTTTATTTCTGAAAAAAACTAGCTCAAATGGAGCCTTCTGCCCTCCACCCCGGGTCTCTCTGGAAACAAAAAAATAAGGAAAGGAAATAGAGATTTTTTTCCCACTTTAAATTTCTCAAGTATAGTTTAGGTTTCTGTGTAAAAAGTCTAGCCTTAAGTGTAAATAAAAATTCTATAGTTTTCATTTTACGGTATCATGAAAATGTTTAGGAAACTTTTACTTTACTATGTTTGCGCAGTTTTAAGTCAGAGCCAACCTCTTAGTTTGACTTCTGTCTGTTCTTCATCACTTCACTCACATGAGAACTAGAATCCATGGTTCCAAACACTAATCTGTCAGTATACCTTGGATGTTTATGGTGGGAAATGAATTCATACCTCCCCATATACCCACAAAGTTCATGAGTATTTTGATAGGTCACCTGAATTATTCATGTTAACTCTTAATTTTATCAATTTTTCTTTCCGTTCTATGGAAGGCATAAATTCTATTGTTTCTCTGGAACTATCACATAATATTTGAAGAGATTTTAATCTTTTATATAGTATGTTATAATATATAAATATAATATATAACATTATATATATATATATATATATATATATATATATATATTATTTTAGAATCTACCTTCTCTTTATTACTGTTTGGTTTGAAAATGAATGGCCACTTTAAGTTCATATATTTGAATGTTTGGTCCTCATTTAGAAAGGATTAAGAAGTTCTGGCCTTCTTAAAGGAGGAATGTCACTTGGAGTGGACTTTGCCTCTTTTCTCCCTGTCCCTGTCCCTGTCCCTGTCCCTGTCCCTCTCCCTTTCCATTGCCCTCTCCTCTTCCTCTCCCTTTCCTTTTCCCTTTCCTTCTCCCTCTCCCTCTCCTTTTCTGTTTTTGTTGCTCCCTCCATCCCACCTTCCCGCTTCTCTGTGTTGTGATATCAACATGTGGAAGCTCTTAGCTACTTCTCCAATGTTATTTCTGCTACCCCCACCCCAACCCCCACAAACACATATTAGAGAGAAAGAGAGAGAGATCACTGAGGGTCTTTTGAAACTTCAAAGTCTTCTCCTAGTGACACACCTCCCCCACAAGGACATACCGTCTAATCCTTCTCAAATAATCCCAATAACTTCTGTGCTCTCTTCCTAACTCTGACTTACCTACCTTGAATAACTTCTTGTTAACCTATAATTAGGGGCTGATTTTTTGAAACTGCTGTGTAGTTTGGAGATTTACCTAAATTGAAATATATAGATCTCTTGACTTAATTTTCAAACAATCCACAACAAACTTGTTCTCATACCAAAGGCTAGTTGGGTTCCTCTGTGACTACTGCTGCTTGTATGGCTAGATGGGCCTGCTATTTCTCTTTCCATAGAATCACTTAAGTCTCTCTAGCCTAGTGCCAAAATATAGGGCCGTTATTCTCTTCCCATAGGCTGGCCTGGTTCTAACAGAAGGCCCTTCTTCTAGATATCAACTGGCCTCTTCCTAATGACTCTACTTAATCTCACATCTCTCCTGACCTCTTCACACTTTCATTCCAAGTGCTGGCTGACCTCTTGGTTTCTTCTATATCTCCTATACACACTCTTGATCTCCTGTACTCACTATTTAGAGTAGCATACTTCCCACCAGATTCCTTATATGGATAGTAAGAATGATGTTATCCAGGGTCTTGCTTCTCAGCAGTTCCAGGTAAGCAATGCTACTCCTAGTCATATAAGTTTCCTGACTACACACCGTTTTCAAGTACTCTTCCCCTAGTTACAGGTTGAGAAGATGCTATTCAAGGTATGAAAGTCAATGTTGGAATTATATACCAGAATGCAACATCAAAGAACAGCAAGCATGTGTTAGTTCAGAATACTTGTTCTGAGGACAGCAGCAAACTCAAAAGAAATGAGCAGCAAACTCAAAATGGCGAAATGTTGGGTTTGTTGTTTTTTATTCCTAAGCAATTACATATTGTGTGTGTGTGTGTGTGTGTGTGTGTGTGTGTGTGAGAGAGAGAGAGAGAGAGAGAGAGAGAGAGAGAGAGAAAGAGAGTGCAATATCTGCTTCCCAGCATTTGTCAAATGTAATAATGCAATAGGAGGACAAGAACTATGGGACTTTAGCATATTGTGTATAGCTTCTATATTTATAGTATGGATAGAAACAAGATCAAAATATTGTAACCAGAGAAGCCATAATAATCAAATATGCAGCATACATAAATAAACATAGATATTCAAGAAACAGGTATAGTCAAATAAAACATCATGCATTGCATTCCATTCAGATTCTGTTCAATACCAACCTGAATCAATATCATCCTCACGGGCATTTGAGAAAAATAACGAATGTTCTACTCTGGTACACTAGTCACATATGATGCTGGCTAAACTGTTAAATCTAAAGTCAAAAAAAGAAATAGTCTTACTCTGATCAGATAAGCACATAGTCTGACTACAAATCATCACCTCTCCCTCTCTTTCCCTAGATCCAGTCTTCAAGTCTCATCTACAGCTCTAAAGTAGAACATCTGTGCCAGATATTAGGCCCCAATGATCTTCCTTTCCTAAACTCCATGCCTGCACTTGTGGCTTTATCTCACCGTCTAGTTCAAATTATAACTCCTTGCTAATACATAGGTCATCCTGTCACTGAGGGAGTCTGATAGGCTTAGGAGAGGTATTCCTCTTTCCTATTACTCCTCTAGAACTAATCCCCCAAACTTACCCATAGTTCTTAAACAGAACACTTGACCTAGCTTTCCTTGTGCTCCCTCCCTATCTTCTGTGAATCCCATAGATCTTCTCCTCCTAACCTCTTTCTCCCAACTTATGGCTTTACCCTGGCCCCAACTCTGACAAAGCAGTCCCTCTTAAACCTCAGGCCACTCTTTCCAGGGAAGAAGGCAGGCTGAATGTAGATCTTATTCTCTCTTTTGTTCCTCTGGAGCCAGGCCCCATGTCTCACCACCAACTCTAGAAAAAATATTTTTTCTCCCTAGCACAATTCCTAGGAGAGAGAGAGAGAGAGAGAGAGAGAGAGAGAGAGAGAGAGAGAGAGAGAGAGAGATCATGGTGAAACCAATCTGTATTCTTTCCTCTTGTATACCCCATTCAGACTCCAAGACTATTTCTACTCTTAAAGGTCAGCTCCTAATACATAGAATCATATTTTACCTGGAATCTCCAGTGGTCACAGGTTCACATGTACAGAAAGTTTCCTATGAAGCAACACACTGAAAGCAGACTCCCTCAAAGTTCACAGAGGAACCAGAATCCAAGAAAGAAAACACCCATCCAATAAGAAAAAAAACAGATGTTAGTACCAAGAACTATCATTTTTCCAATCCTAAATTCATAGACTCCATTATAAAACCAAAATTAATAATAACCAGGAAAATGTGTCTCCACTAGAGCAAAATAACCTTATTACAGAAGGCCCTGAAAACTGCAACATAGCTGAAGCACAAGAAAAATCCTTAAAACAGTCTTTAGGAATATGATAGATGTCCTTAAGGAGAAAATAAAAATGTATGTAAAAATCCAGTAAAACACAAAAAGTGGAAAAATGAATAAAACTGTTAATAGCCTGAAAACATTAATAACATTCTGGACAGGAACAACCTAGGAATTCAAACAAGAACTACAGAGACAAGCTTCAGCAACAGAATGCAGGAGATGGAACACAAATTCCAAGCACTGAAATTGAAAATACAATAAAAAAATGGACATATTAGTCAAAGAAAATGTAAAATCTATGATGTAAAACATTTGGGAAAACTGGAAAACTATGAAAAGACCACATTTAAGAGTAATAGAAATAGAAAAAGAGGAAACCCAGCTCAAAAGACCAGGAGATATGTTTAATAAAATCATAGAGATGTCTTTTTACTTAAAGAAGAGATAATTAAACAAGAACAAGAGGCATATAGAACAACAAAGATATTGGATTAAAAAAAAAGAAAGTATCCGTAACATATAATAATCAAAATACTAAATATACAGGACAAAGAAGAATATTAAAAGCTATAAAGACCAAGTAGCATATTAAGGCACAAATGCTAGAATTACTCCCAGCTTTCCATGCTTCTAAAAGCCAGAAGAATCTGGGCAGATGTGTTGTAGAATCTAAGAGACCATAGATGCTAGACAATATTAATATACACAGAAAACTCTCAATCACCCTAGATGGGAAAATAAGATACTCATGATAAAGCAAGTTTAAGCAATAATTATCTGTAAATCCATCTGAAGATAGTAGAAGGAAAACTCCAACCTAAAGAGGTTAAATAAGGCCATAAACACACAGAGAATAGATAATCTCAGATGAGCCAAAATGAAAACAAAGCAACACACATTTTCATACACACAAATACACATATACAATCATGATCACCACTACTAACAACTAAAAAACACTATGGTATTACGAATTAACAGTCATTTGTCATAGATATCCCTAAGAACCAATGATTTGCGTTCCTCAATATAAAGATATAGACTAAAAGAATGGATGTGAAAACAGGAGTCATCTGTCTGGTGCTTGCAAGAAACACACTTCAAAATCAAGGCTATGGCTATATATTACTCTTAGGGGATGTTTTGTGTACTTTGTATTCAGTTGCTAATTTCTGTACCCAGAGATATAGCTGGACCTTGGCTTTGTCATTTCAACGAAGAATCTTCTGTCTCCCTGTTGTGTAAAAAAAAAAAAAAATTATCTTCCTTCACCTATAATTGCTTGGTTGAGAGCTGATCAGTTTATAGCTGGGCAAGAGAATAAAGGCGGAACTTCCAATCCCAGAGAGAGGATCCCAGGGGAAGAGAGGAAAGTGAGCATGCCCTGAGCAGGGTGTCATGAATGGGTTATCATAAAGATATTGCTGGAGCAGGCGCAGTCAGGGTAAGACCAACATGACAGGTCTTGTGGCTAGGAAGTAGCCAGCATAGTTGGTTTGGAATAGATGAGTATCTGCTTAGCTATAGAGCAAGAAGCTTATAATAAATATAGAAAGGTCTATGTCATTACTTGGGAAGAAGAGAAGCAGAGAAAAGCAAATAACACCACCTTTACACATTACCTTAGGGTAAAGTGTTGAAAAGAGTGTTCTAAGCAAATGGAGCCAAGAAGAAAACTGATACAGCCATTTCAATGTCTAACAGAAAAGATTCAAATCAGAACAATTCAGAAGATACAGGGAAAGAAACTATCCAAACCACAAAAAATACACACCACAAAAATGATATTTCAATTATTAACCTTATTACCCAAACACAAGAATATCCAAGTTTGTAAAAGAAACACTACAAGACTTTAAATCACATATTGACACTCATACACAGATATTGGAAGACTTCAATACTTTATTCTAATCAATAGTCTTGTCTTCCAGAGAATTGCTAGAGCTAACAGACACTATAAAATAAACAAACTTAGCAGACACATACAGAGACTTTCATCCAAAACAAAATAATCTTCATTTTTTTTCTCCACCCCATGGAACTTTATATAAACTGAGCATATACTTGGACACAAAGCAAGTCCCAATAGAAACAAAATTTGAAATAACTCCCTGACTTCTATCAGACCACCACTGACTAAAGCTGGGTATAAACAAGTCAAACAACAGAAAGTTTACAATCTCCTGAAAACTAAATAAGTCTCCATGTCTCCAGTGAATGAAAAATGGGTCATGCTAGAAACAAAGAAAGTAAAAACTTTCTAGAATTGAATAAAAATTAATACACATCATATCCAAACGTATGGGACACCATAAAAGCAGTTCTAAGAGGGAAGTTCATAGCATTAAATGTGTATGCATATATTATATACTGGGTAGATCTCATACTATAAACTTAAAAGAACATCAAAAAAGTTGTACAAGAGAAAGTAGACATCACACCAAATAGTAGTAAATTGCAAAAGATAATAAAACTCAGGATTGAAATCAATAATATAGAAACAAGGAGAACAATATAAAAATATCAATGAAACAGTTTATTCTTTGAGAAAATTAGTAAGATTGATAAATTCTCATTCCATTAACTAAGTCAGAGAAAGAACTTTTAAATTATCAAAATCAGAAATGAAAGGGTGGATAACAAAAGATACCAGAGAAATACTGTTTTGCCAGGAAGCATTTGTAAACCTTCAAAGACCAAAGAGCCAATGTAGTCATACGAGGGTATCTTTACACAAGCTCAAGATTGGGTCATGTCACACTTCTGGGAGAATGCAACCCTAAGCCTCATTTCAGGCAAGTATGTATAGAGGCAAGAAGGGGCTATCTAGCTTAGCACATATCTGATGGCGAGGGAGGGCAAGCAGTTATGGCCTTTCACATAATTGGCTGGTGCTGGGAGCCTAACCATAATCTTAACTTCTGCATTCCTCCTGATTGGTGGTCGTTAAGAAGTGAAGCGTAGGGGCAGGCTTATAACTGGTGCAAACTTGTTGGGGAATAAATTGGAAACTGGTGCTAGGTGCCAGTTTGTTAGTTAGCTGGAGCTCAACCTGAAGTCAGGTTCTCTAAGATGGAGTCTGAACCCAAAAGATATGGCCTCAATGCCATCATAAAGACATACTTTAAAAACGCGTATAGAACCAAACTGGAAAATCTAAAAATCATTGATAGTTTTTTCAATATGTAGCACTTACCAAATTAATCTCAAGATGAGATACACACTTTACACAGATCTATAACCTTTAGTGAAATAAAAGCCATTATTAACCCCCAAAAGCCAAAGAGTTTTAGAAAAAAAAGTTTCAAAAAAGAATTAATGCCAATACTCCACAAAATAGATATAGGAGGAATATTGTCTAATTCATCAGTTACCCTGGTACATAAATGACATAAACCCTCAACAAAGAAAGAAAATTCAGGCCAGTTTTTTCTATGAACATAGATGCAAAACTACTCAGTAAATACTTTCAAACCAATCTAAGGTAAAAGAAAGCACGTTCAATAAATAGTGCTGGTCTAACTGGCAGTATGTATGGACAAGAATGAAAATAGATCCATTTAAACCACCAACCAAAGAGTACACATGGAGGACCCATGGCTCCAGATGCATATGCAGCAGAGGATGGCCTTTTTGGACATCAAAGGGAGGAGAGGCCCTTGATCTTGAGAAGGCTAGATGCTCCAGTATAGAGGAATGCCAGGACAGGGAAGCAGGAGAGGGTGGATTGGTGAGCAGGGGGAAGGGAGATGGATTAGGGGATTTTCAGGGGGGACCAGGAAAGGGGACAATATTTGAAATATAAACACATAATATATCTAATAAAAAAGATAACTGAATCTAAGAGAAACTTGGAAAGAGCCTTGAACTAATTGGTACAGGGGGATATTTCCTGAACAGAACTCTAATGGTTCAGGCTTTAAGATAAAAAATTGATAAATGCTACCTCATGAAACTGTAAGGCAACACCCAACATCAACAGGACAAATTTACAGTTTACAGATTAGGAAAAAAATCATCACTAACCCTACATCTGATAGAGGGCTAATGTCTAAAATATATAAAGAACTCAAGAAGTTAACCTCAAAAATACAAATAACCCAAATAAAAATGGGGTTCGGAGCTAAGCAGAATTGAAAACAGAAGAATTTCTATTGGTGGAAAAGCACATAAAGAAATGCTCAAAGTCCTTAGTGATCACAGAAATGTGAATCAAAACAACCCTGATATTCACCAAACTTGATATACACCAATAAGAATAGCTAAGATCAAAAACTCAAGTGACAGCACATGCTGGTAAGGATGTGGAGAAAGAGGTACACTCGTTCATTGCTGGTGAGATTGCAAACTGGTACAACCACTCTGGAAATCAATCTGGAGGTTCCTCAGAAAATTGGAAATAGTTTTACCTGAAGAATCAGATATACTATTCTTGGGCATATACCCAAAAGATGCCCAACCATACCACAAGGACACATGCTCCTATATTTTCATAGCAGCTTTATTTGTAATATCCAGAAGCTGGAAACAACCCAGATGTCCCTCAACCAAAGAATGGATACAGAAAAATGTAGTTCATTTCCACAATGGAATACTATTCATCTATTAAGAACAAGGACATTATGCATTTTGTAGGCAAATGGATGGAACAAGAAAATTTCATCCTGAAGTGAGTTAACTCATATCCAAAAGGACATGTGTAGTATGTACTCACTGATAAGGGAATATTAGCCAAAAAGTATAGAATACTTAGGATATAACCCACAGACCTTAAGTGTAACAAGCAGAAATGCTCAGGTGAGGAAGCTTCAATACCACTTATAAAGGGGAATAAAATAGTCACTAGAGGCAGAGGGAGAGAAGAATATGAGTGAAAGAGGAGAGCAGGAGAAAAAGGAGAACAGGGTCAGGCATGAAGGGTAGAATAGGAGAGAAGCCCAGAGGGCAAGGATAATATTCAGGAAATATTCAGCTTCTGGAGTTGGGAGTTTGGGGGACACTCTGGAAAGTAGCAGATAGCTGGAGATTTGAGACTTTCAGGACTCAATGGGGGTGGCCTTAGCCAAAATGCCCAAAAATGGAGAGAAGGAATTCAAAGAGTCTGACTTCAGTAGATAGACAGGGAGGGCCTCAAGTAGAGGGACGGAGTTAACAACCCACAGTCCAAATTTCTGACCCAGACTTATTACTATCTAAAAGAACTTCAGGGACAAACATGGAGAAGAGACTGAAGCAAAGGCTTTCCAGTGACCAGCTCAACTTAGGATCCATCTCATAGGGGTTAGGGGTGGGGGCTAAGCATCAAGGCGTGACACTATTACTAGTGCTATGATATGCTTACAAACAGGACTCTAGAATGGAATGGCTGTCTTCTGAGAGGCCCTAACTGACTGAGGCAGCCTCAGATACTTATACCCAAACATTTGACTGAAGTTAGGGAGCCCTATGGTGGGATTAGATGAGGAATTGAACAAACTGCAGAGGAGGGGTATGCCATATGAAGACCAACAGTCTCAAATAACCTGGACCCAGGGAGCTCCCAGAGACTGAGTCACCAACCAGGCAGCATACAAGGGCTGGTCAGAGATCCCTGGCACATGTATAGCAGAGGTCTGCCTGGTCTGTCCTCAGAGTGAGATGTTCCTAATCCTAGAGAGATTTGGGGAGCCCCAGGAAAGGGGAGGTCTGGTGGGGGCAGGGAGCACCCTCTCCAATGCAAGGGAGAGGAGAAATGGTATAAGGAACTGTGGGAGTCAGGACAGGAATAGAGTGTCAATAGCTGCAATGTAAATTTAAAAAAGGTCATCCACCAAGATCAAGTAGTTTTAATATCATAGATGCAAGAATGCAAGCTGCAATATATGAAAGTGAGTACATTTAATCCACTATATAAACCAACTGAATGAAAGAAAAACAAAACAAAACACAGGATATCTCATTGGATATAGAAAAGTCCTGTGTCAAAATTCAACATCCCATATCACTTCAGGATAAAAGTCCTGGGACATCCCTAAACAAAATAAAGACAGATTATAGCAAGCTGATAATCGACATTACCTGAAATAGAGCAATTCCATTAAAATCAGAAATAAAACAAGGTGGTTCGTTTTCTCTATATTTATTCAATACCATACTTGAACGCTTAGCTAGAATAAAGGACATCTAAAGCAGATCAAAATATACAAATTGGAAAGAAGAAAGTAAAAGTAATTTCTTTGCAGATGATATGATAGCATATATAAGTAACCTTAAAAATTTTGCCAGGAAACTCACATATCTGATAAACCAGTCAAGTAACTGGTTACAAAATGAAATCACAAAAATTAGTAGCCTTCCCATACACAAATGACAAAACCTGAGAAGGAAATCAAGGAAGTAATATGTTTCATAATAGCCTCAAGTGACATAAAATATCTTGACTTATCTTCAACCAAGCATGTGTAAGACTTGTATGGTAGGATGTTAAGTTACTGAAGAAAGAAATAGAAGAATATATAAGGAGATGGAAAGATCCCACATGATTATGGAGCAGAAGAATTAACATAGTAAAATTGGCTGTCTTCTCCAAACAACCCAGCCTCTTAAGTGAGGTTTTACAATCTCAGAATGAAAAATATCATGTTTCCCCAATATATGTAATCTCGAAAGAAATATATGCATATATGTTAATACGTGTGTGTATGAATGTTTTGCCTGTACATGTGTATGTACATGTCTATTAGAACCTCTGGAACTGGGTTTATAGACCTACCACAAGGATGCTCGAAGTTAAACACAGGTCTGAAAGAGCAACAAGTGCTTGGAGTCACAGCAATCTCTCTAGCCCTTGTTTATTTACTTATCTCCTCCGTTCTTCTTACAGGAACTACAGGCAGTGACAGGAGCAAGAACAGGGAGGCATCCTGACAGAGCAAGCCCCAGGCTTGGGAAGCACTGACTCAGCACTTTGTGTATGTGGCCTCAGCCCTTCCCTTACAACAGGCCTCTGGGCCACACTGAGGCCCAGCCAGCCCCTGTTGCGGCCAGGCAGCAGTCTCCCAGAAGCTCTGCTGACACATGAATGACAGCCAACAAGAAATGGAAATAAAACATAGAATAATGTGTGAGGGGGTGGCTATAATACACATGTAGAAATGAGAACAAGAAAAACCCACTATTAGATAATGGAGAAAGACTGAATTCAGATAACAGACATGACTTATGAAAGAAGTTATAAAGCTAATTGCTTACCCAAATCCAACACTTTAATGTTTATTTTTTAGCAGTAGATAAGCAAAAAAAATGCATTTGATAGTGAAATGTAAATCCAGTTTAAAGCTACAGTACATCCATGCCAAGACCCTCTTTCTTGTATTCAAGACTACTGTGATATACAGATGTTGAGTCTTATTAATTTGGTATGCATGGATTAATCTTTTTATTTATTAGTTTTTATAATAAATTTTGAAATATTTTGAGGGCTCTTATTTCTAAGTAAATAAATAATAACAAACAGCATTTTCATATTCATTAATGCATTTACAATAATAATTTTAATTTATCCTTTTATATACCAGAATGTATTTGTCTTCCAGCCTGGTAAGATAAATATTCTCTCCAACTATACGAGTGAATGATATGTACATAAACTGGCCATTACTATGACAATAGGTTGCTACAAAAACTGGTAGCAAGACCCTATTGCTAAGAACAACCTTCAAACAACTCATTTAGCATGAAGAGGAAGACTTGGTGCTACATAGAATTTTACTCCTATGCTCAAGTGTCTTTAATATGTGAAGCTACTCTGAAGGCTACAGAAAGAGAAATAAATACTAACTCAACCACAAAACCTTTGACTTACACTGATGTCCTTTCTCCAATATATACTAGGATAGGTGTGACACAAAACTTGGGTGAGTAGCTAACCAATATCTGATTTGACTTAAGGCCTACTCTACCAGATGCAACCCATTATTGACACTCCTTATGTGACCAGGAACCATAGCCTCTACATAGCCTAGAGAACTAAGGTAAAAAATAAATACAAGTAGTCTTTAAAAAAAATAGGAATATAGGTGTCTCGAGAGAGGCTCTGCCAGTGCCTGACAAATATAGAAGTTGATGCTCACAGACAACCAATGGACTGAGCACAGGGTCCCCATTAGAGGAGCTAGAGAAATGATCCAAGGAACTGAAAGGGTTTGCAGTTCCATAAGAGGAACAATAATATGAACCAACCAGTGCCCCCAGAGCTCCCAGGGACTAAACCACCAACCAAAGAGTATATTTGGAGGGACCCATGGCTCCAGCTACATATGTAGCAGTGGATGGTCTTTGGTCCTGTGAAGGCTCAATGCCCCAGTATAGGGGAATTCCAGGACAGGAAAGTGGCAGTGAGTGGGTTGGTGAGCAGAAGAGGGGGGATGGGGATGAGATGGTGGATTTTTGGAGGGGAAAAGAGGGAAGGGAATGATATTTGAAATGTAAATAAAGCAAATATCTAATAAAAAAGGGAAAAAATAGGATAAAATGACTCATATTGATATCTGTTATTGTCGTTGATCAGTCAGTGCCTTATTGAGATTGCACTAGAGACACTTCATCCTGCACCAAATGGGAACAAAGACAAATGTTCCCAGAGAGAGAGGGAGAGAGAGAGAGAGAGAGAGAGAGAGAGAGAGAGAGAGAGAGAGAGAGAGAGAGAGAGAGAGAGAGAGAGAATAGAGAACACCAAGGCCAAGGAAGCAAGACCTTCTCACCACAGCAAGACCAACACACACAGGAACTCACACAGACACCTAAAGCCACATGCAAAGTGCTGCCCCAGATACATAGCTACATATATATGTACAATATGGCTTCCAGCTTAGAGATTTTATACTATTCCTGAGTGTGTGGGTCTCTGATTCTCATGCCTTCTCCTGGGCTCTCTTCTTTCAGGCGATTCACAATGTTCAACTTGAGTGTTATGGTTTAGGTGTTATCTTATTATGCATTTTATCTTTGACAAAGTAGCTGAAAACATCCAGTGGAAAAAAGATAGCCTTTTTAACAAATGGTGCTGGTTCAACTGGAGGTCAGCATGTAGAAGAATGCGAATTGATCCATCTCTATCTCCTTGTACTAAGCACAACTCCAAGTGGATCAAGGACCTCCACATAAAACCAGACACACTGAAACTAATAGAAAAGAAACAGGGAAAGGGACATTGAGGACATGGGAACAGGGGAAAAGTTCCTGAACAGAACACCAATAGATTATGCTCTAAGATCAAGAATTGACAAATGGGACCTCATAAAATTACAAAGTTTTTGTAAGGCAAAGGACACCATCAAAAGGACAAAATGGCAACTAACAAATTGGGAAAAGATCTTCACCAACCCTACAGTCTAACAGAGAGCTAATATCCAATATATTCAAAGAACTCAAGAAGTTAAACCCCAGAAAACCAAATAACCCTATTAAAAATGGGGTACAGACCTAAACAAAGAATTTTCACCTGAAGAACTTTGGATAGCTGAGAAGCATCTTAAAAAATGTTCAACATCATTAGTCATTAGGGAAATCTAAATCAAAACAACATTGAGATTTCACTTCAAACCAGTCAGAATGGCTAAGTTCAAAAACTCAGGAGAAAACAGGTGCTGGCGAGGATGTGGAGAAAGAGGAACACTCCTCCACTGCTGGTGGGGTTCAAAATTGGTACAACCACTCTGGAAATCAGTCTGGCGGCTCCTCAGAAAACTGGGCTCTTCACTTCTGGAGGACCCTGCTATACCACTCCTGGGCATATACCCAGAGGATTCCCCAGCATGCAATAAGGACACATGCTCCACTATGTTCATAGCAGCCCTATTTATAATAGCAGGAAGCTGGAAAGAACCCAGGTGTTCCTCAATGGAGGGATGGATACAAAAAAAATGTGGTATATATACACAATGGAGTACTATTCAGCCATTAGAAACAATGAATTCATGAAATTCTTGGACAAATGGATAGAACTGGAGAACATCATACTAAGTGAGGTGACTCAGTCTTAAAAGATCAATCATGGTATGCACTCACTGATAAGCAGATATTAGCCTAGAAACTTGGATTACCCAAGTCATGATCCACATATCCATTGATGTCCAAGAAGAACGGAGGAGTGGCCCCTGGTTCTGGAAAGGCTCAGTGCAGCAGTATAGGGCAATACCAGAACAGGGAAGTGAGAAGGAGTGGGTGGGGGAACAGGGAGAGAAAAGAGGTCTTATGGGACTTTCAGGGAGTGGGGAGCCAGGAAAGGGGAAATCATTTGAAATGTAAATAAAAATATATTGAATTAAAAAAATAGAAAAAATGATAGAAAAGGAAAATAGAGAAAATGTAGTCTAAAATTGAACTGCTGGAAACTCCCATTTAGAGAATGTACCACATATTTAAATATGCTTAAGATTTATTTACTTCATAATTCAGTAGATACATATATATTATTCCAGAATTGTTTCAAACACACATCCATATCATCAGTAAAGCATTTAAACTTCTATTTAAACAAATATACTTTATTCATACATATTAGAATAATTTACCATAGCAATAAAAAATAGTATAGAGCGTTTTCTTTAGGAAAACTTCCTTTTTCTTTGTTTGGAAGCAGAAAAAGGAGGTTTATTCAGCATGGTAGCCTTTCAAAGATGGGTTTTACTAATGATGGCTTTCCATTTTATTTCAATTTTTTTTTTTTTTTTGGATTTGGTTTTTTCGAGACAGGGTTTCTCTGTATAGCCCTGGCTGTCCTGGAACTCACGCTGTAGACCAGGCTGGCCTCGAACTCAGAAATCTGCCTGCTTCTGCCTCCCAGAGTGCAGGTGTTACAGGCGTGTGCCACCACCGCCCAGCTTTATTTCAATTTTTAAATCTACAAAATTAATTTTATGCT
Source organism: Apodemus sylvaticus (assembly GCF_947179515.1). Lineage (NCBI taxonomy): Eukaryota > Metazoa > Chordata > Mammalia > Rodentia > Muridae > Apodemus > Apodemus sylvaticus. The sequence continues at coordinate 37,685,606 of NC_067475.1, read as the reverse complement.
TAATAAAATGTGAAGGCTATAAACTCCATTGAATCTTCTAAATAGATGACATACTATTTTAAAAATATCATTAAATATATGCAGAATAATTTTTTTTATTATTCGATATAATTTATTTACATTTCAAATGATTTCCCCTTTTCTAGCCCCCCCACTCCCCGAAAGTCCCGCAAGCCCCCTTCTCTTCCCCTGTCCTCCCACCCACCCCTTCCCACTTCCCCGTTCTGGTTTTGCTGAATACTGTTTCACTGAGTCTTTCCAGAACCAGGGGCCACTCCTCCTTTCTTCTTGTACCTCATTTGATGTGTGGATTATGTTTTGGGTATTCCAGTTTTCTAGGTTAATATCCACTTATTAGTGAGTGCATACCATGATTCACCTTTTGAGTCTGGGTTACCTCACTTAGTATGATATTCTCTAGCTCCATCCATTTGCCTAAGAATTTCATGAATTCATTGTTTCTAATGGCTGAATAGTACTCCATTGTGTAGATATACCACATTTTTTGCATCCACTCTTCTGTTGAGGGATACCTGGGTTCTTTCCAGCATCTGGCAATTACAAATAGGGCTGCTATGAACATAGTAGAACATGTATCCTTATTACATGGTGGGGAATCCTCTGGATATATGCCCAGGAGTGATATAGCAGGATCTTCTGGAAGTAAGGTGCCCAGTTTTCGGAGGAACCGCCAGACTGATTTCCAGAGTGGTTGTACCAATTTGCAACCCCACCAGCAGTGGAGGAGTGTTCCTCTTTCTCCACACCCTCTCCAACACCTGCTGTCTCCTGAATTTTTAATCTTAGCCATTCTGACTGGTGTAAGATGAAATCTTAGGGTTGTTTTGATTTGCATTTCCCTAATGACTAATGAAGTTGAGCATTTTTTAAGATGCTTCTCCGCCATCCGAAGTTCTTCAGGTGAGAATTCTTTGTTTAACTCTGTACCCCATTTTTTAATAGGGTTGTTTGGTTTTCTGGAGTCTAACTTCTTGAGTTCTTTATATATATTGGATATTAGCCCTCTATCTGATGTAGGATTGGTGAAGATCTTTTCCCAATTTGTTGGTTGCCGATTTGTCCTCTTGATGGTGTCCTTTGCCTTACAGAAACTTTGTAATTTTATGAAGTCCCATTTGTCAATTCTTGCTCTTAGAGCATACGCTATTGGTGTTCTGTTCAGAAACTTTCTCCCTGTGCCGATGTCCTCAAGGGTCTTCCCCAGTTTTTTTTCTATTAGCTTCAGAGTGTCTGGCTTTATGTGGAGGTCCTTGATCCATTTGGATTTGAGCTTAGTACAAGGAGACAAGGATGGATCAATTCGCATTCTTCTGCATGCTGACCTCCAGTTGAACCAGCACCATTTGTTGAAAAGGCTATCTTTTTTCCATTGGATGTTTTCAGCCTCTTTGTCGAGGATCAAGTGGCCATAGGTGTGTGGGTTCATTTCTGGATCTTCAATCCTGTTCCATTGATCCTCCTGTCTGTCACTGTACCAATACCATGCAGTTTTTAACACTATTGCTCTGTAGTATTGCTTGAGGTCAGGGATACTGATTCCCCCAGATTTCCTTTTGTTGCTGAGAATAGTTTTAGCTATCCTGGGTTTTTTGTTGTTCCAGATGAATTTGATAATTGCTCTTTCTAGCTCTGTGAAGAATTGAGTTGGGATTTTGATGGGTATTGCATTGAATCTGTATAGAGCTTTAGGCAAAATGGCCATTTTAACTATATTGATTCTGCCGATCCATGAGCATGGGAGGTTTTCCCATTTTTTGAGGTCTTCTTCCATTTCCTTCTTCAGAGTCTTGAAGTTCTTGTCATACAGATCTTTCACATGTTTGGTAAGAGTCACCCCAAGATACTTTATACTGTTTGTGGCTATTGTGAAGGGAGTCATTTCCCTAATTTCTTTCTCAGCCTGCTTATCCTTTGAGTATAGGAAGGCCACTGATTTGCTTGAGTTGACTTTATAACCTGCCACGTTGCTGAAGTTGTTTATCAGCTGTAGGAGCTCTCTAGTGGAGTTCTTTGGGTCACTTAGGTAGACGATCATGTCGTCTGCAAATAATGATAGTTTGACTTCTTCCTTTCCAATTTGTATCCCTTTGACCTCCTTATGTTGTCGAATTGCCCGAGCTAGTACCTCAAGTACAATATTGAAAAGATAAGGAGAAAGGGGGCAGCCTTGTCTGGTCCCTGATTTCAGTGGGATTGCTTCAAGTTTCTCTCCATTTAGTTTGATGCTGGCTACCGATTTGCTGTATATTGCTTTTACTATGTTTAGGTATGGGCCTTGAATTCCTGTTCTCTCCAAGACTTTAAGCATGAAGGGATGCTGAATTTTGTCAAATGCTTTTTCAGCATCCAATGAAATGACCATGTGGTTTTGTTCTTTGAGTTTGTTTATGTAGTGGATTGTATTGATGGATTTCCGTATATTGAACCAACCCTGCATTCCTGGGATAAAGCCTACTTGATCATGGTGGATGATCGTTTTGATGTGTTCTTGGATTCGGTTGGCAAGAATTTTATTGAGTATTTTTGCATCGATGTTCATAAGGGAAATTGGTCTGAAGTTCTCTTTCTTTGTTGGATCTTTGTGTGGCTTTGGTATCAGCGTAATTGTGGCTTCGTAGAAGGAATTGGGTAGTGTTCCTTCTGTTTCTATTTTGTGGAATAGTTTGAAGAGTATTGGTGTTAACTCTTCTTTGAAGGTCTGGTAGAATTCTGCACTGAAGCCATCTGGTCCTGTGCTTTTTTTGGTTGGAAGACTTTCTATGACTCCTTCTATTTCTTTAGGCATTATGGGACTGTTTAGATGGTCTAGTTGGTCCTGATTTAATTTTGGTATTTGGTATCTGTCAAGGAAGTTGTCCATTTCCTCCAGATTCTCCAGTTGTGTTGAGTATAGGCTCTTGTAGTAGGATCTGATGATTTTTTGGATTTCCTCAGTTTCCGTTGTTATATCTCCCTTTTCATTTCTAAGTTTGTTAATTTGGATACTTTCTCTGTGCCCTTTGGTCATTCTGGCTAAGGGTTTATCTATCTTGTTGATTTTCTCAAAGAACCAGCTCCTGGTATTGTTGATTTTTTGTATGGTTCTGTTTGTTTCTACTTGATTGATTTCGGCCCTGAGTTTGATGATTTCCTGCCTTCTACTCCTCCTGGGCGAAATAGCTTCTTTTTGTTCCAGGGCTTTCAGGTGTGTCATTAAGCTGGTAATGTATGCTCTCTCCATTTTCTTTTTGGAGGCACTCAGGGCTATGAGTTTTCCTCTTAGCACTGCTTTCATTGTGTCCCATAGATTTGGGTATGTTGTGTTTTCATTTTCATTGTGTTCTAAAAAGTCTTTAATTTCTTTCTTTATTTCTTCCTTGACCAAGGTATCATTGAGTAGAGTATTGTTCAGTTTCCACGTGTATGTGGGCTTTCTGTTGTTTCTGTTGCTATTGAAGACCACTTTTACTCCATAGTGATCAGATAGGAGGCATGGGATTAGTTCGATCTTCTTATATTTGTTGAGGTCTGTCTTGTGACCAATTATATGGTCGATTTTGGAGAAGGTACCATGAGGTGCTGAGAAAAAGGTATATTCTTTTGTTTTAGGATAGAATGTTCTATATATATCTGTTAAATCTAATTGGTCCAAAGCTTCAATTAGTTTCATTGTGTCCCTGTTTAGTTTCTGTTTTCCTGATCGGTCCATTGAGGAAAGTGCAGTGTTGAAGTCACCCACAATTATTGTGTTAGGTGCAATGTGTGCTTTTAGTTTTAATAAAGTTTCTTTTACAAAAGAGGGTGCCCTTACATTTGGGGCATAGATGTTCAGGATTGTCAGTTCTTCTTTTTGTATTTTTCCTTTGACCAGCAAGAAGTGACCCTCAGGGTCTCTTTTGATGACTTTGGGTTGAAAGTCAATTTTATCTGATATTAAAATGGCTACTCCAGCTTGTTTCCTGAGACCATTTGCTTGTAAAATTGTCTTCCAGCCTTTTACTCTAAGGTAGTGTTTGTCTTTGACCCTGAGGTGTGTTTCCTGTAAGCAGCAAAATGTAGGGTCCTGTTTACGTATCCATTCAGTTAGTCTGTGTCTTTTTATTGGGGCATTAAGTCCATTGATGTTAAGAGATATTAAGGAATAGTGATTGTTACTTCCTATCATTTTTGACGTTATTTTTTAAATTTGAATGCTTAACTTCTTTTGGGTTTGATGAAAGGTTACTATCTTGCTTTTTCCAGGGTGAAGTTTCCCTCCTTGTATTGGTGTTGTCCTCCTATTATCCTTTTTAGGGCCGGGTTTGTGGATAGGTATTGGGTAAACTTGGTTTTGTCATGAAATATCTTAGTTTCTCCATCTATGGTGATTGAGAGTTTTGCTGGATATAGTAGTTTTGGTTGGCATTTGTGTTCTCTTAGAGTCTGCATGAGATCTGCCCAGGACCTTCTAGCCTTCATAGTCTCAGGTGAAAAGTCTGCTGTGATTCTGATAGGTCTTCCTTTATATGTTACTTGGCCTTTTTCTCTTACTGCCTTTAGTATTCTTTCTTTGTTTAGAACATTTGGTGTTTTGATTATTATGTGACGGGAAGTATTTCTGTTCTGGTCCAGTCTGTTTGGAGTTCTGTAGGCTTCTTGTATATTCATGGGCATCTCTCTCTTTAGGTTAGGGAAGTTTTCTTCCATAATTTTATTGAAGATATTTGCTGGCCCTTTAAGTTGTAAATCTTCACTCTCCTCTATGCCTATAATCCTTAGGTTTGGTCTTCTCATTGTGTCCTGGATTTCCTGGATATTTTGGGTTACAAGCTTTTTGCATTTTGCATTTTCTTTAACTGTTGAGTCCATGGTTTCTATGGAATCTTCAGCATCTGAGATTCTTTCTTCTATCTCTTGTATTCTGTTGTTGATATTTGTATCTCTGTCCCCTGATTTCTTCCCAAGGCTTTCGATCTCCAAAGTTGTCTCCCTTTGAGTTTTCTTAGTTGTTTCTACTTCTGATTTTAGATCCTGGATGGTTTTGCTTAGCTCCTTCACTTGCATGTTTGTGTTTTCCTGTAATTCTTTAAGAGATTTTTGTGTTCTCTCTTTCATGAGCTCAGCCTGTTGACCAAAGTTCTCCTATATTTCTTTAAGAGATTTTTGTGTTTCGTCTTTCATGACCTCAGCCTGTTGAGCAAAGTTCTCCTGTATTTCTTTAAGTGTTTTTTGCATTTCCTCCTTGTTGGCTTTTGTATTCTCCTGGATTTCTTTCAATGATTTTTGTGTTTCCCTTGCAAGGGCTTCTACCTTTTGATCCATTGTCTCCTGAATTTCTTTATGTATGACCTTCATGTGTTCCTGTACCAGCATCATGACCAGTGATTTTAAATCCAAATCTTGTTTTACTGGTGTGATGGGGTATCCAGGACATGTTGGTAGAGGAGAATTGGGTTCAGATGTTGCCATATTGCCTTGATTTCTGTTAGTGACGTTCCTGCGTTTGCCTTTTGCCATCTAGATCTCACTGGTGTTAGTTTATCTTGTCAGTGCTGGACTCACCAGTGCAAGCTGCCCCTTCCCAGTTGGCCTCTGGTGCACAGCTTACCTCCTGCACTGCTTGTAGACAGTGTGCTGCTGCCCAGGCTGTTCAGATCCCAAAGCAGGCACCCGAAGGCTCCCGCTGGGGCCCGCTGGATTTACTGGAGCACACTGACTTCTCCCAGCTGGCCGCCCGGAAGCCCAGCTAGCCACTTGCAGGACTTGGAGATGTAATGCTGCCGCCCAGACTGATCTGGATCCGGAAGCGGAGAGAGTAGAGCTAAGGGCTTCTGCCTGAGGCCTTGCCCCAGATTGTGTCTGTGGAGCAGATGGAGCCCGTGTGCACTCCCAGGGAGTGCCGACGTGTATGCTACTGTGACCTCCCCTGAGTTCCGCTCACTCCGCTGGGCAGCCGATCTGCCAACCGGGCTATCGCACACAAGGTTAGCCTGGCCGCCCAGTCCCTGAGTCCAGGCAAAAGCCTGGGAGGCCAAGGTCCGAGCAAAGTTCCCCTACGGCTTTGACTGTTAATTGGGTTTGCCAGGTGACTAGGATGGCGGGCGTGTGCGCCCGCGCTCCCTGAAAGTGCCGGGAGAGTCTGCTTTGCTAACAATCACCTGGGCGGGTTGACTCACAGATGGCCCACCAAGCTGCCCAGTTCTTGGGGTCAGTCCTGTGCCTTTTGGGGCCTGGACCCCCGCTTTGTTAGCCTTAGGCTATGCCTGTTACAGGTCTGCCCGCCTGAGCTCTCTGTCGTCCTGCAGGCAAAATGGCGGCGGCGTGCTCGCAGGCCTGGGCAAAAAACCTCCTGGTTGGGTTGGCACCCCGATGGCCCCCCGACCCGCCCAGGGCCTGGGTGCAGGCCAACGCCCGTCGGGCTCAGACCACCGCGGTGTTGGCCTCGGATTATGTTTGTGTACCTCAGTCTGTCCGATTCCTGGAGTACGGAACCAAGATGGATCCTCCTCTCCTGACTGGTGGGAGGCCGAGTTCTGAAGTGGCCTCCGTGCAGGAAAGGCGCCGCACAACTGCAGCTGCTTGCTGTCCGGCTGGTCAGCGAAGGTCAGTGGTCGTGGGCGCAGGGCCTAACTGGTCCCTGTGACGCCTTGGTTCCACTGCTGATGGCCCTTCAGCTGGAGCAGCCACTGCTGCCGCTGCTGCCGCCGCCGCCGCCGCCGCCTTGTTCCGCAGAATAATTTTTAATATTAGATTTTTAAAATTTTTTTTTACTTAAGATTATATTGTGTATCGCTGGTTCTGCACTTGTGTACAGATGCCATGTAAACCAGTAGAGGTGTCAGGTTATCTAGAACTGGACTTTGGGTCATTGTAAGACACCTGATGTAGGTGCTATGATCCAACATTAGGTCCTCTGGAAAGCAGCCCGGGTTCCTAACAACTAAGCCATACTCCAACACTAGGGCACAATTTAATTAAATAAATCTTTTATAGACTATATTTTTAGTTTTATTACATTTTGTCCTGTTTTAAGTGTAGATTTATATAAAATATCAACGTGGTTATATTCTAATCACATAAAGGACATTAAAAAGTACATGGCATTTTGTCATTTTCTGTTCTAAAATTACTATTTTTATGTCTCTATCAGTGATAACTTTCTGTGCAAAACCCACAATGATTACTTCTGTCAAGTGAAATATGTATATATATATGCATTGCTCTAAAATATATTTTAATTTAAACTATGATCCACTTATTCCCAGCTGACATAAAAAATTGAATGACTTGATGTGTCTCTCACAGGTGAGATTTCGTTGATTGTTTTATTGGCCACTCTTGAAAACACTTTTCTACAACAAGAAGTTTTACATAAAAATGTTATCTTGAGATAATTTGATTTATAGCTGTCTTGTGACTCCCTTATTGAATACATATTGTCAATTTCTATCAACTTCATATCCATTAGCAATTTATCCTAAAATCATTATTGAATTGTGGAAAAATGTGAATAAAGAGACATTAGAATATAATGAATTTTATTTTATGAGGTTTTACTCTTCTCCTGAGAAATGCATGCTAGGAAATGCAGAGATAAAGTTGTAAAAGAAAAATGGAAACCCTAGGAAATCCATAGGAAATCACAGGTAAAAAAGAAATAAATCTCTTCTCCTGTAAGCCATAGAAATATGCATACAATTTTGAGTATTCACTGTTTCTGATCAACAACAAAAAAATTAGACATTGAGTCTTATAATCCTTTATATAACACAATTCTATAATATATGTGGTAAGCTAAAGAAAGCATTAAAAAGCATCAAGAGGACATAAATTTCAGAATATCTAACAGACTATGGATTTTCCACATACCTTATTGTATTGTTTATATCATACTTTCAAAATGGAATTCAGATTAGACCATCTGTATGTGTAGGAATGTGTGTGTGTGTGTGTGTGTTCTTTTTTCTTTGAGGTGGGCATGCAGCAAACCTTATTTACAGTATTCAATAGAGTAGGGCTCCATAGGCCCCTCCTGTTACTATGGGGGTTGTGGATGGAAATTGTGAGGGAGATGCTCAGTGTTGGGGGCCAAGTTGGGACAGGGACTCCTCAGAAACCAAGGGTCTCTCTCTTGCTGTCAGTGTCTTTGCTGGGATGGGTGGTCCAGCATTTCTTACTCCTTAGTGGCCATGGAATTCATGAAGTGCGTGAAGTCCACCATGCTGTTGTTATAGCTGTATTCATTACCATACCAGGAAATGAGCTTTACAAGGTTGTCTTTGAGAGCAATGCCAGCCCCAGCATCAAAGGTGGAAGAGAGAGACTTGCTAGTGAAGTCACAGGAGATAACCTAGTCCTTAGTTTAGCCCAGGATACCCTTTGTTGGGCCCTCAGATGTCTACTTCACCACCTTCTTGACATCATCATACCTGGTTTGTTTCTCCAGGTAGTATGTTAGATCCACAATGGATACATTGGGTATAGGAACACTGAAGTCCATGCCAGTGAGCTTTCAGTTCAGCTCTTGGTTGACCTTGCCCATAGCCTTGTCGGCACCAGTGGATACACAGATGCCATCAACAGTCTTCTGAGTGGCAGTGATGGCATGGACGGTGGTCATGAGTCCTTCAACTATAAGAAAGTTGTCATGGATGACCTTGGCCAGGGACCTAAGCAATTGGTGGTACAGGATGCATTGCTGACAATCTTGAGCGAATTGTCATATTTCTCATGGTTCACACCCATCGCAATCATGGGGGCATCAGCAGAACAAGCAGAGATGATGACCGTTTTGGACCCACACTTCAAGTGGACCCTGGCCTTCTCCATGGTGGTAAGGATGTTAGTAGACTCCACAACATACTCAGTACCAGCATCACCCCATTTGATGTTAGCAGTATCTTGCTCCTGAAAGATGATGATGGGCTTCCCATTGATGGCAAGTTTCCTATTCTCAGCCTTGACTGTGATGCTGAATTTGCCATGGGTGGAGTCATATTAGACCACCTAGACAATGTAGCTGAGGTCAATGAAAAGGTTGCTGATACCAACAATTTCCACTTTACCAGATGCAAAGCAGAAGGCAGCCCTGATAACTAGGTGTCCAATATGGCCAAATCTGTTCACATCAACCTTCACCATCTTGTCTATGGGATGAGGCTGGCACTGAGCAAGAAGATGCAGCTGTCTCTGGAACAAGGGGGAGCAGAGACTGTGTGTATATTCTATGAAACATATGTGTGTATGTTTGTATATGTGTATATTGTACATGAGTGTGTGTTTCTATGTGTGTACATGTGATAAATGCACACGTGTAGGTATATTATATGTGTAGGCATTTGTTGGCTGATGTAGGTTATAAGAATCATAATTTTAGTTGTGTCAAAGGATTGGAACCAATAATACAAAACACCCTTCAGAAAGATATGTTACAGAAGTATAAATAATCTTAACTTAGTGATGTTTTTGCTTGTCACACACATCATTATTCATAGCACATCATATTCTAGTCAGATTCTATTAAGTTCTATTCTTAACCATAAATGAGTATTTAAATAATACAACAGTAGTGACCATTTACTAAACACTTTATTTTAATCCAGTCCTCGAGGGTGTCTGAAATAGAGAGCACAATACTTCTCTTATCCTCCACAGATGAATTATTTCTTCAAGTACACACAGTGTTTGATTGATGTGGAACTTATTTTCACAGACATAAACTTGCATAGTGTGTTTGTCTGTCACTAAGTAAAGCAAGGCTAATGTGAGGATGTGAAACTCTGAGAAATTTTCATCTGAAGCTCTAAGTGAAACAATATGTGCTCAAAATGCTACTTTAAGATTATTTCGTTGTAGACTGCCCAAGGATGTTTAGAAGAAAATAGTTAATTTCCTTGTTAACCATTAATTCAGAGTCCTCAAAGATACTTCTGTATTAACTTGTGAATAAATCTAAAATTATTTTCTCCTAGGGGATACAAAAGTTTGTTCTCAATAAGAAAAATAATTTCAAATATTTATGACTTTTTAGACAGTAGTAGGTTTATATAAAGTAAGGCAAGCTTATTCTATAAAATCTTATTAAACTGACTGAAATGGCTGGCTTTTTGTGAACTTGAGAGAACATAGAAACATCTATAAAAGGAAAGATTCAATTGCATAAATAATTATATCTGAATGGCCTATAAGCAAGTGTGCAGAACATTTTAATTTATAATTTGTGTGGTATGGCTGAGCCACCTGTGGGTAGTTCCAATCTTGGACTGGTGGTCTTGGAATTTAAAGAAGGCAAGCTGGTAAAGTAAACCATGGAATCAAGCAAGTTAGCAGCACTCTTCCATGGCCTCCGTTTCTGTTTCTGCCTTCAGGAACTTGCCTTGAGTCCTTGCTCTGTCTTCCTGATGAACTATAAACTGTAAGAAATATGTTCTGGAGGCAGTTTTGAAGGTTTAGAGCTTCACCATATGCCCAGTTTGTCCTTTCTCTTTCAAGCTTGCAATTCAAGATGTGATCCTGAAGCCCCTGTTCCTGGAACCCAGGCATGCTATACAATACTACTCTTTCTCACCATAACAGATTTCTTAACTTTCTGGAACTATAAGCCCAAATTAATTCTTTACCCTTTAAATTGCATTTGTTTTATCACAGAAATAGCAATGCATCCAATACAGCCCATAAATATATTTGTTATCAGATATTTATTGAGTTATTTATAGTATTGCCTTTATCACTTCATTAATACATGCTACAATAAAATATGCATAGTTGTTCATTTTATGTATTTAGGTGCAATCTCTTTCATAGTGGACATTTACTCTAACTTGGACCAATATTAATAACACACTATAAGAGCTTTTCATTTATTGTTAATAAATTTTAACTGAATACTTATTTGATCTAAGCCTACTGGGTCAAATTGTAAATAAGACACACACACATTAATGAATAAATCATATTTCTATTTTTTTTACATCCCTATGTTTACTGCTACTTTATACACTATATCGAAAGTTGGAATCAATATGGATCAATCTAAATAGCCACAAATAGTTGAGTGACTATTAAAAATTGTATATACATATATAATATGTAATATGCACATATATGATTATATATGATAATATGTATATATGTGATTATATATGATAATATATACAGTTTAGCTATAAAGAAAATATAATTTTTTTCTCAAAAATGGTTATTTACACTGTATAATCTTAAATGAGAGTATACAATCTCAGAAATGCAAACCTCATATGTTCTCTCTATATGTGGAATCTAGCAAGTAATATATGTATATGTGTAAACAAATGTCCATGTAACTACAATATAACATGTAGAAATGAGAAGAAGAAAATCCCACTATTAGGTGATAAAGACTGAATTCAGCTAACAGACATGACTTAAGCAAGAAGATATAATTACTAATTACTTACCCAGATATAACTTTTTAAAGTTTATTTTTAGTAGCAGATAAGTATATAAAATACATTTGATAGTGAAATGTAAGATCAAGTTTAAAGCTACAATGTCTCCATGCCAAAAGCTCTTCCACTTATTAGTCTACTGTGATGTATAGACGTTGAGCCTTAATAATTTGGTGCGTGTGATATCTTTTTATTTATTAGGCTTTATAATAAATTTTACACATTTTCAGAGCTCTTATTTCTAAGTACATAATATTAACATACAGTTGTGATGTATTTATTTAATACCTCTACAATAATATTTTAATTTCTCCTCTTATAACCAGAATGTTTTTCTTTTCCAGCCTGCTAAGATAAATACTCTCTCTAACTATATGGGAGAATGAGCATCTGCATAAACTGGCCCCCATAATAGGGATCACAGGAGCTCAGTTTTCTTTATCCATGACTCGGACACATTGCTATGCATATACACTTCACACTAAAATTACAACGGCTCATGGTGATGGGGAACACTTGGCACCAGTGTAAGTCTAGAATGTTGTTCCTTTTCTGTGCCTTGAATCCTATGCATTGCTTCCTATGTGTAGTTCAGTTTCAAACTCCTACAAAGCCCAATCTATATGATTGAAATCTACTGAGTCTGGTTATAGCCCTGCTGCTCTAGAGCTAACGTACCCACTCATAAGAAGTTCCCCCCAAATCACCCATTCTCCTCACCAAGGAACAAGAGACAAAGAGTACAAGCAAAGCAGTTTCTTTTGCTTATTTTGTTTCTTAATCTGAAAATCAGTATACATTCCATACATACCAAATTAATAGGGCATGATACAATCTGATAATATTAGACCTTGCCTTTTCTAGAGAAGCTAAATCAGATAATTCTCAAAAGTTATGAGAAGTACAAAACAAATTAACATACCAAGAGAAACATGCGCTATATACTAAAGACTTTTAAAACTACATTTGTCTATAATAAACAAAACATACCATACAAAATGAATATTAATTAAATACTCAAAATATTTGGTCTTAAGACTGAAAGTTGAGGCTGGGTGGTGGTGGCACACACCTTTAATCCCAGACCTTGGGAGGCAGAGGCAAGTGGATTTGTGAGTTCAAGGCCAGCCTGGTGTACAGAGTGAGTTCCAGGACAGCCAGGGCTACACAGAGAAACCATGTCTCAAATAAGCAAAAAAAAAAAAAGAAAAAGAAAGAAAAAAGAAAGAAAGTAAAAAAGAAAGAAAAAAGACTGAAAGCTGGTAAAATTCCCAATATTCAGTTATTGTGTATATTTTCAATAATTATGAATTATAGGTAAAAGATGCAAACAAATAAAATAAATAACTTATGAAACATTTGGTTAATATAAAGAAAATGCACCTCCTAGAAAAACCTCAAATGCAGAGAACACAAAAAAATAACAGAAATGAATAGTATATTTGATTGGTTCACCATATCATACAGTATCACCAATAAAAATGACATCAAGAAATGCTTCTTGAACTGAAATTGGGGGAGAAAAATAGAATGAAAACCAAGTAGAAAATCTACAATTATGAATGCTTACATACTTATAGTGTGTAGCATATCAGAAGAAAAAGGAAACAACCAAAATGATATTTTTTACATGTTAACAGCTATCAATGAGTTAAAGACACCAAACCAGAAATACAAAAAGATCAGAAAATGCATAAATTGACTAATGTCAAAACTATACCCAGGTACTTGCTGTTTAATCTGCAAAAGGGGATATATGAGAAAATTAAGAGAAAAGGTTATCTGGAGAATACTAACAAAAATATGTCATCATTGTAATAATCACAGTGAAAACTAAGCACAAAATAAATGATCTTTTGCCTAAATAATACAGCATAATTTTCATTCCATGGGCAAGTATGGGAGTTTTGTTTTGTTTTGTTTTGCTTTGCTTTGCTTTGCTTTGCTTTGCTTCATTTTCCTATTTTTGTTTTTCAAGACAGGATTTATCTGTATAGCTCTGGCTATTCTGGACCTCATTTTTCAGACCAGGCTGGCCTCGAGTTCTGACTTCCTCTGACTCTCAAGTGCTGGGATTAAACCTAGAAAACTAGAATACCCAAAACATAATCTACACATCAAATGAAGTACAAGAAGAAAGGAAGAGTGGCCCCTTGTTCTTGAAAGACTCAGTGAAGCAGTATTCAGCAAAACCAGAACGGGGAAGTGGGAAGGGACGGGTGGGAGGACAGGGGGACAGAAGGGGGCTTACGGGACTTTCGGGGAGTGGGGGGGCTAGAAAAGGGGAAATCATTTGAAATGTAAATAAAAATATATCGAATAAAAAAATTTTTAAACAAAACAAACAAAAAATATGTTTAAAAAAATAAATAAAGATGTGCACCATAATGCCTGGCAAATGTGGAATTTCTAAAAGTAAAACCTAATTCTGAACTCTCAATAGCTCATATAATAATGGAGTTATAAAGTAAGTTCTTATAAAACAATTTACTTTTTCTATAATAAGCCAACACTGCTGGGCTTATTGTTGTACGAGACTTTAAAATGATCTCTGGTTTTTTTATTTCATACTAATATAAGCACTACCTCCTGCACTCCTATTGTCGATGCCTTATATGCACATTTAAGGCAGAAATCGGGTTCTTCTCTACCAGTATCAAACTGGAGGGATTCCCACTCTGAGATGAAAACAATATAATTATTATGAATATTTCCACATCTTCATCCTCTTCCACCATTCCAATGTGTGTACATAGATATGCATGTGACTGCATGCACACACACACACACACAGAAACACACACACACACACCAACACACAAACATACTATCTTCTATGACAGAATTTTATGACAGGAACCTGAATATCATGTATTCCACTTTCTCTAATCCTATCTACATTCGTTCTGGGGCCCTTCTTTATTAAACTCAGAACGCCAGCATCTGTTTCCTTATCTTTCATATCCTTATTGATTTCCTGTTCATTGATGAAATTATTACATAAAATTTGGGCAAGACCTAGCCAAGGGTGCTATTAGCTTGCACCTTTAATTGGAAACATAAAATCTACTTCTGTAATAAAACACTTGAAACAAATAGGGCTCACACAGTACTTGGAACAGTGTCCATTTTTATTTAGGTACCATGAAATTCTTTTTCGACCCTGAGAACAAAAGAAATTAACACAATCAGGTTTTCCATTACATCCATATTCATCTGGCTAGCAGAAGCATATGCTCAGAGAATTTCAAAGCTGATAAGATTGAAAGGGTTATTGACTCTAAACCCTTATTTCACACATGAAGAAACAAAGCCTCAGAGAAGTTAAAGGGCTTCTCAAGTTCAAAAATAAGTTTACTCTAGAAATGTCCTCCTGGTGAAATCCCTCTCTTTGATCAATTCATTCATTTTTTATTTCATTTACTGAATATCATTACACAAGCCAGTCAAATCCACTGTAGGCATTTATTATTATTCAAATTATGAAGCTAAGTCAAATCAAGATAGAACATTAACATAAGATGATATTAATATGGCTTGGTATTTTTCTAAAAATCTATGCTATTAAGATGCACAGAAATCGATTTTCAGAGTATGTTATTCCTAAAAAAAGCTAAATATAAAATATTCAGAATTTCAATATTCTCTTATTTGGGTTCTTTTACTGAATTCAAATAGAACAAAAAAGTTCATACTTCGGTTATGTTCAGGACATACTAAAAGATATTAATATGTCAGCAATTCAAGTAGCATCTGCTATAACTATGGTTATTATGTCAAAATTATTTGCACAGCAAGACTATGGTGACTTCCCCCATCTAATCTTCAGAGAACAGACCAAATTGTCCAAACTTTGGCAAGTTCTGGATTTTATATATACTGTGCTATTCTTATTTATTTATTTATTTATTTACTTACGCAAAATAGACACTGTTTATTCAGGAAAAGGTTGGTGGTTCTTGGTTGATACACTCATGGCAAACATGGAAATGTTCTTCACAATGAGTCAAGTGTGCACTTACAAATATGTTCAATATTCCTTGACCAAACAGCTAGGAATGGACAGTGCAGTCTATCATACCAGTGTGGAGGACATTGAATTGTGAGTCAGGCTAAGTGATTATCTTTCCTGGGATGGCGCTATACACTGGATACTGTACATACTTGTAACTGTATATGCTTGAAACTCAAGTTCATACCTTCGCTGTTCTTTTTTTTTTTAATTTCTTATTCGATATATTTTTTATTTACATTTCAAATGATTTCCCCTTTTCTAGCCCCTACTCCCCGAAAGTCCCATAAGCCCCCTTCTCTCCCCCTGTCCTCCCACCCATCCCTTCCCACTTCCCCGTTCTGGTTTTGCCCTATACTGCTTTACTGAGTCTTTCCAGAACAAGGGGCCATCCTCCTTTCTTCTTGTACCTCATTTGACCTCCCATGCTCATGGATCGGCAGAATCAATATAGTTAAAATGGCCATTTTGCCAAAAGCAATATACAGATTCAATGCAGTACCCATCAAAATCCCAACTCAATTCTTCACAGAGTTAGAAAGAGCAATTAACAAATTCATCTGGAATAACAAAAAACCCAGGATAGCTAAAACTATTCTCAGCAACAAAAGAAATTCTGGGGGAATCAGTATCCCTGACCTCAAGCAATACTACAGAGCAATGGTGTTAAAAACTGCATGGTATTGGTACAGTGACAGGCAGGCAGATCAATGGAACAGGATTGAAGATCCAGAAATGAACCCACACACCTATGGCCACTTGATCCTCGACAAAGGGGCTGAAAACATCCAATGGAAAAAAGATAGCCTTTTCAACAAATGGTGCTGGTTCAACTGGAGGTCAGCATGCAGAAGAATGCGAATTGATCCATCCTTGTCTCCTTGTACTAAGCTCAAATCCAAATGGATCAAGGACCTCCACATAAAGCCAGACACTCTGAAGCTAATAGAAAAGAAACTGGGGAAGACCCTTGAGAACATTGGTACAGGGAGAAAATTTCTGAACAGAACACCAATAGCGTATGCTCTAAGATCAAGAATTGACAAATGGAACCTCATAAAATTACAAAGTTTCTGTAAGGCAAAGGACACCATCAAGAGGACAAATCGGCAACCAACAAATTGGGAAAAGATCTTCACCAATCCTACATCAGATAGAGGGCTAATATCCAATATATATAAAGAACTCAAGAAGTTAGACTCCAGAAAACCAAACAACCCTATTAAAAAATGGGGTACAGAGTTAAACAAAGAATTCTCACCTGAAGAACTTCGGATGGCGGAGAAGCATCTTAAAAAATGCTCAACTTCATTAGTCATTAAGGAAATGCAAATCAAAACAACCCTGAGATTTCACCTTACACCAGTCAGAATGGCTAAGATTAAAAATTCAGGAGACAGCAGGTGTTGGAGAGGGTGTGGAGAAAGAGGAACACTCCTCCACTGCTGGTGGGGTTGCAAATTGGTACAACCACTCTGGAAATCAGTCTGGCGGTTCCTCAGAAAACTGGGCACCTCACTTCCAGAAGATCCTGCTATACCACTTCTGGGCATATACCCAGAGGATTCCCCACCATGTAATAAGGATACATGTTCTACTATGTTCATAGCAGCCATATTTATAATTGCCAGATGCTGGAAAGAACCCAGGTATCCCTCAACAGAAGAGTGGATGCAAAAAATGTGGTATATCTACACAATGGAGTACTATTCAGCCATTAGAAACAATGAATTCATGAAATTCTTAGGCAAATGGATGGAGCTAGAAAACATCATACTAAGTGAGGAAACCCAGACTTAAAAGGTGACTCATGGTATGCACTCACTAATAAGTGGATATTATCCTAGAAAACTGAAAATACCCCAAACATAATCCATACTGTGCTATTTTTTTTTTGGCTTTTTGACACTATGCTATTTCTTACTTTCTGTTTATCATTAGAACTATCTATATAGATACATCTACATTTATACCTATATCTTTATCACTATCTATCTAATTGTATATATATATATGCATTTATAACTTTGACATACATGTATGTTTCTGTGTGAGTAAACTCTACATGTGTTTGTGTACCCATGGAAATTAGAAAAGAGGATGTTAGTTTTTCCTGGATCTAGAGTGAGAGGCAGTTGTAAACTGTCATATGTAGATACTAGGAAATAACTTGGGTCCTCTAGAAGAACAGTAAGTACTCTTAACAACTGAGCTATCTGTATAGTTCTACAAACTATTATTCATGCAAAGAAGCTTGCATCATTACTTACAAATTCCTATGTATAATAGACCATCTACCATCATTGATATTAAAGATAATCCTGCTAAAATAAAGATAATTTCAACCATAATAAATCTAATTTCAAATTATCAATCACTTATTTCAGAAATCTTTCTTTCTTTCATTTTATTTTTTTTAACTAAAATCACAGAAATCAAACCAACCAGAAGAAGCAGGGGAGTTGTTGGTGACTGTCACTTTTAAGAAAGATGAGGAATATCATGGGAATAATAAACCAATCTGAAAAGCAGTAATGAAGAAGTGCAATCAGTGAAACAGCCCATCTTAACCCATCTTCAGAGAGCCTTTTGTAGAGAAAAATGAAATGGGAACTTCCCAGTCAGCTGTCACTAAAAGGGAATATCCATGCTTACCAACCTTGTTCAGTTTGGTCCAAAAACTAATTCCTTATAAACCTTCATAACTATACTCTTGATTCTGAAATGGATAACCAAACTCCATAATGTTTAAAACATTAAAAATAAGTAAAATTATGACTATACAATATTGAAAGACATTTGTTTTCAACTGAAACGATAGTTAATTTGATAGAAGACAGGATAAAGTATTTTAGGTTAAATGTATCTATTCTAATACATGAAGAAATTATTGAAAATCATCAAGTATAAAACATTAACAATATTTTAGTCATTTTGTGTATTTATATAGTATGAGCTAAGTGCTAAATTAGATAAGTATTTTGGAAGCATTTTGTTTATTCCTTATTGTATTAGGACTTTAAATTATCATTTGTAAATTAAAAAGAACTGGTTTTACATGCTACAATCCACAAACCCACAGAAGTAACAGGTGGGAATCGGGGCAGGGTGGTACTCACGAATCTCACTGTGAAGGGAAAATAGACTAGGCATTCTGGGTGCATCAGTCTGTGTGGGGGTAGAAGGAAAGGCAACAGGAAGGAGTAGGTGATGGGGAGGATGGAGGGAGATAGTACTGGGAAAGCAACTAAAATCGGTAACATCTCTGTGATGAGTTAGAAGTCTAGTGCAATGGAAACTCCCAGGAATGTAATAGAGTAAATCCTAGTCATGGGCGAATAGAGCCTGAACTGCCAATCTCCTGTAACCAAGCAAGACTTCTGGTGGAAAGACTAGGAGACCTTCCTAATGATAAAACCTTCTGCCTACAATTTATCCCACCTTCAAGATGTCTTGGAGTAAAGGTGGCATAGAAATTGTGACAGTAGACAACCACTGGTCAAGTTTAAAATGGAGAGAGTGAGCCCACCCCTGATGCCGCCTGTAGTAGAACAAGTATAGAACAAGGGTTGGATAGTTGAATGATTCCTAAAGATGTTTTCCTATATGCGTAGATTGGTGCCTAGCTCGGTTATCATCAGAGATAATTCACCCAGCAATTGATGGAAACAGATACAGAAATCCACAGAGGAACATAAGGCAGAGCTTGGGGAATGCTGAGAACGAGGGGGAGTAAGGATTGTAGGAGGTAGAGGCACCAAGGACAACACAAGAAAATGCACAGAATGAACCTGGGCTCATAAAGCTCACAGAATAGGAAAACGGAAACTATGGTAATCAACTACTTTACCAAGCCATTTCAGAGCACTTTAGTAAGCCTTGATAGTCATCCTCTTTTTTTCTATCCTTATTCTATATAAAAATAATAAAAGTAAAGATGTCTTGATAATCTGTATTAGCTGCAAAATCCTCTGTGACTTCTGTGATATAATCTCTGAAACAGACTTTCTTGCCTTTTGCAGAAACAGCCTATGTAGGAAATAAATTAACTGCTCAGGAAAAGTTACTGGAAAAGGGATCAGAGAGGCTTGAGGGAGAAGACTGTATTTCACATTGAAAAGGCTTTTTTATCATATATTCTAACTCATAACTCAAGTGTATGTAAATGAATAAATTCTAACTTCTATTGGCAATAATGGTATGCTAATATCTGTAGAGTGAAACTCTCTTGTTATTGTATGGGACATTCTATTTGATTTTCCTGATGCATTCTTACTAACATTTTTTACAAAATTCTGTATGGTGGCAAGTTCAAAGTACATTTATTTGGCTCAACTTGTGGTGATTTTAAATCCTGCCATGGTAATATTAATATTGTTTACATGATGTTTACATTACAAGTTGTCATGAATATGTAAAAATGTCTTCATTATCTCTGTGGGAAAATGGTTTTACTTTTATCTGTGTACTTTGTTGACAGAAAAAATAACAAATATAAACTTTGCAAAAAGATCCATCCTAAAAATAATTAACCTGATAATTATGAATATCTAATAATTAATCCTCATGAGGTAGACTGTGGAAAGTAAAATAAAATGTCAAGTGCAATTCATCCAAAACACATTTCAGCCTTGAGTTCTACGTTTCCTCGATCAGAAGAAAATGATATTTCACATCAATTAGTAATATTTAAAATCTGGATAGGAAAATAATTTAAAAGTTAAATATCACTAAGCTGTGTTATTAGTGTCTGTGTTTTCATGTAGGTTTATTGCATAACTAAGTATCAGATTAAGAGTGAACAATGTTATCTTATAGCTCCAGTCAGTATCCCATTTTCAAACCAATATTGACTTCAGATCAAGTAAATCACCACCAAAGTAGAAACTTGTACACTGAGCAAACTTAACAGCACCTAATTTAACCATTGGAGCCTTTCTTAGATCCTTAAATATCTTACACAATAATTTATGCCAGAAGGTGGCACCAAAAGACTCAACTTCCAAAATCATCTATTAATAAGTACATAAGATTATTCTAAATTGAGAGTACCAAGTGTTGGGAGACAAAGTTAGCAAGGTGGACTAGCGTGGTGAGAGCATCCTGTCCATTCTAAAGTGAACAAAGTGCAGATAAACAATATTCTTTTTTTATTTAAGTTTTGTCACTGGAGAACTTCTAATTGAGTTCTCATTGTTAGGACTCCAGATGTTGACAAGAATTGCAGGACCCTATAAAGTGGTTATTTAGGAAGTCAAGTGATACTTCACCAGCCAAGGGGCTGTTGAACATCTCCCTCCTATGAAACATCTGTCCCACATCATGCACTTAACCTTTACATTGTGAAAGGAAAGATTAGTTTGTTCTGTCGGAGTAAGGGTAAAAAGAGAAACTGAGATGCTGAGGAGGAAGCCAGTAGAGAAGAAAAGGTCACATGGAACAAAGCAGGAAAGAGGTTAAGGTTGGTAGGATAAGGAGGCAGCAGGGATGGGGAGTAAAACAAGGTTTTTAAAAAAATCAGGAAAACAAGATAACCAAATATGGAAGCCATGAGGAGAGGATTGGCTCAGGTGGTGGAGGCGCTTGCTGCCAAGTCTGCTGAGTTGACTTTACAGAGTGGGGAAGGGACAAGAAGAAGAAAGAAAGAAAAAAAGAAACGTGAATTTTTAAAATTGTAAATTTTCCATTTGCCTTAAGCAATTAACATGTTAAAAGGGTTTATCCAAATTATCCTGGTTAGGGTTTTTTTTTGGGGGGGGTGTTTTGTTTTGTTTTGTTAACTTAATACAACCTGCAGTCCTGTGAGAAAAGAAACTCGACTGAGAAAAATACCTCCATCAGATTGCAGGCAAGTCTGGCATTTTTCTAATTAATGATTGATGTGGTTGGTCCTAAATCCACTCAAGACGGTAACACTCATGGGCAGGGGAACCAGAGCTGTATAATCAGACCAAGCAACCCATAGGAAATGGAGAGCAAGCAAGGCAGCAGCGTTTCTCCATGTTCTCCGCTTTAGTTCCTGTCTCCACATTCTCGCTTTACCTGATGATAGATGCTAATTTGTATGGCAAATAAAACCTTTCCCCCACAATTTGCTTCTGTTCTGTATTTTATCACAATAACAGAAAGCAAAGTAGGATACAGCTTAAGGCATAAAAATATATACAGTGTCAGTATAAGATGTAAAAACTAGTACATTTTTTCTTTTTTTTTTATTCGATATATTTTTTATTTACATTTCAAATGATTTCCCCTTTTCTAGACCCCCACTCCCCGAAAGTCCCATCAGCCCCCATCCCTCTCCCTGTTTTCCCACCCACCCCTTCCCACTTCCCTGTTCTGGTTTTGCCCTATACTGCTTCACTGAGTCTTTCCAGAACAAGGGGCCACTCCTCTGTTCTTCTTGTACCTCATTTGATGTGTGGATTATGTTTTGGGTATTCCAGTTTTCTAGGTTAACACCCACTTATTAGTGAGTGCATACCATGATTGATCTTTTGAGTCTGGGTTACCTCACTTAGTATGATGTTCTCCAGCTCCATCCATTTGCCTAAGAATTTCATGAATTCATTGTTTCTAATGGCTGAATAGCACTCCATTGTGTATATATACCACATTTTTTGCATCCACTCTTCTGTTGAGGGATATCTGGGTTCTTTCCAGCTTCTGGCAATTATAAATAGGGCTAGTACATTTTTAAATTCTCTTGGAGAATTATTTCCTAAGTGTTTTATACAACTGTTAATCTCACTGGCATTGTTTCTCTTTAGCTTAAACTTTTCACTCAGAAATGCATATTAATTTTTTCACCAATAAATACATCTTAATTTCAAGTTGAGTCAGTAAATTAGGACTTTTTTCATCAATCTCAACTTTCCCGTCTTAGAACTTTCAGAACATTTTCATTTGATAAATAGAGGAAAAAGGAGGAAACGTACTAGACCATAAATTATGAGGTTTTCCGAAATTCTGGCCCTTGGGACAAATATAGTAAAATATGCACCTTGGGCAAATTTGGTATGTTTGCAGAGCACCAGCGATAACAGGTTTGGCTTTAAGGAAGATGCACGTGAAAGATCAGCTCTGAACTTTTCTCAGCTACACACTACCATATGCCAGAATGTCCCACGCATCTGCTCACTATCAGCTTGTCAACTTACATTTGTAAAACAAGAGCTGCATCAAGGTACCAATCACTATTTCACGATGACATGCATCAGAAACATCTGAAAACATTTTGCCATGAAATAAGCTTGGTTGTAAGGAGTACTTTGCAGCCTATGTCTGATTATGTCTGTTTGCCAAGAGGAGCCGGCGAAAGGAAGGCTGGTGATTTTGTTTTTGCTTGGCTTTATTTTCACATTGCTAATAACTTCAAAATTGCTAAATGCCCATGGAAAATTTTTGTTTAAAAATTTTTGAGAAGCAAAATTTGCATTCATTGATGTATTTAAAATATTTTAGAGCCACTCATATTATTTTTCAGTATTTCACATAAATGTACATGTTGAAATTATAATAATACATAATGTATCATTCTATATAGGTTACAATAAGAAATGCCCATTTCAATTCAAATCAGAATAATAGGCTCTTGAATAATGAGCATGGCCAATTTAAAATGACCTTTATAGAAAATGATTTTAGGTAATCAATAGTAATTTGGGAAAATAATTCCATTTATGCCTCTCACAAGAAAATGTTCATGTTAGCCTTTATTATTTTGGCTTACTGTTGTTACCAAGGAAATAATGTGAAAAGAATATATTTTCTTCTACAAAATGTATAATTATTGAAATTGCTGTAATTGTATTTATCATTTTAGTCTTTGTGCCTTGGTTCTAACATAAGTAAACTGGACAAAAATATATAATTAAATCACATAATTAGTATATGTGTGGGTGTTTTAATTTAAATTTTAAAATAACACTTACTTTATGATTTTTATTGTTCTGCATCTTTTATGTATTTTATATCCTTTCAATCTGTATTAGGAAGGTAAAATAAACATAAATCTCATTTTAAGACATTGGGAAGTTCAAACAAGTAGTTTCAATATTTTTAATTCTCCTAGGAGGGAGCAGACCGTGGAGCAGCACCAGCCTGACCTACACTATCCCAGTGAATGTCTCTAGTCCCTGAGCAGCTAGATGCTGGTTACCTAACATTCAAAACCACTTTCATTTCTGTGGCTAGAGTCACTCTGCCTGTGAGTGACCATGAGACTTGAATTATTAAGGAGAGCATGAATCTGCAAAGGAAACACTGTGGGGCGAGAGAAGATACTGAGTACAATAAAGAGAAAGATGGGAATGGGAAGAAGGAAGAGAGAAAATTAAAATAGTCAAGGAAGGCATATTAATCTCACTCCATTACCGGTTTCACTAATCCATCAAATCATTTTTGTGATAATACTGAAATTGATTGAAAATGCTAATGAAGCAGAGTTTAATAAAATTTATTAGGAAATGAAATTCAAGCAAGAGAAAACAACATTAAAATGATTTTCCTTTATATTTCAGAATAAATCCAGTCAATTCAGTGGAAATTCAATTCCCTGGTGAGGACAGAGCTGCCTAACAGCATTAAACAAAGGCGCCTGAAAGTAAGTGGTTGGTCTGTTACTTAAGAAGCGGGGAGGAGGGGCCAGGTGGGTGAGCAGGAGGCAGGCATTCATTCTGTGCTCTGTCTCTCTCTAAGGTTTTGTGAAATCGGCATCAATTCTAGTGACATGACATATGCAGAGTGACTGCTTGCTGGCATTGACTGGTCCTTAGGCCTGCTGAGTTAATCTCAAAATGTCCGTCCGCTACCCTTTCACCATAGCAACAAAGTATTCTACTATTTTGATAAGTGGGTAGTCATGCACTCAAATCTATTGCTCAGTTTCTCACATTTTAGTTATGCCCATTGCCATTTGATTTCAGCTTTCAGCAGCTGGTTTTACCCATGTTTCCATTTCTCTCTCTCTCTCTCTCTCTCTCTCTCTCTCTCTCTCTCTCTCTCTCTCTCTCTCTCTCTCTCTCTCTCCCTTTCATCCTTTCCAGAAAAGAATGTTATGTGTAGAATTCTTCTGCTTGAAAAGATGTCATATAAAATTAATTGAAAAGTTTACTGAGAATCTAAGTTCACAGAAACTTGAAAATGTCTCATTCTGCTGGCCAGCTTTTATGTGCTTTTCATTTTCCATGAAATGTTCCTTTGTGAGTCTAGTGTGCATTCAAAATTGTGACTCCTTTCAAGCTCAGAAATACCGAATGTCATTGCTCAGAGCTGGTTTGAGAGGAGGCAACAGAACATGCAGACTAATTATTGGTACAACAGGAAAAATATGATTTTTTTGCGTGGATCATTCACTTGAGTGTTATTTTATTCTTATAAATTGATGTGTAGGACACAAGACTTTTAATGGCAAAGAGGTTGCATTTCCTTAGTGTACATTTTAATCAAATAGATATAATCACAAATTGTGTTATAAGTATATTCAGACACTGCTGTAGGAGTCATGATTACATTTCTTGAAACAGACTTTCTTTTTGGATAAAGCACTCATGCTATGCCACCATTTCTAAGATTCTCCAAATCCATTCCTAATAGGATGGCAATAATTGCATTGTTATCTATAATTATTAAAATTTAAAAACTTTAAAGTAAGGATAACCTGTACTGTCAGTTAAATTATCTTTGTTTTCATGACAACTGTTATGTAAAAACAAGATAAAATAAAAATGTATTATATGATATACCTTACACACTGGGCCTTTAGATAAAGGAATTTCTTTCAAAGACAGTAAGTGGTGTAAACAAAATAGTCTACATTTGTGTGTTCTCAAGTGTTTTCAGGCTATCATAGCAATAGCTAATCGCAAATGGAATTAGTACTTCTTTGTGAGCCATATTTTCTACTCAGAGAAAGTTAAACAAACACTTCTCAAAATTTTTAGCAAATAATACCATATTTGAAGGCATGACAAGGTCATTTGAGCTACAAGAGAGTCCATTAATTTGTATTGCGTACTAATGTATAAGCTTTTATAACATCAAATATGTCTTAATAGAACATATTATTTATGTGTTCATCACATATAAAAAGTTAAACTGAAGACGAAAGAACACTACTGTATAAATGTTCTTTCCTCAAAGGAGTATATTTTTAAAGCAATGATTAGTCTGTTAAATCCAAGCATTTGCATGCCTCTGTCTAGCCCCTGGCTCTCCTCAGAGTTCTTGCCTGCACTCATATTATGGCCAAGATTCTCAATCTCGACTGAACATGATAAGCACCCAGGGATCGCTTAAAAATCATGAAGCCAATTAAATCTCTATCTTTGGGGAAATTACCCATGAGGCAGTGTTTATTAAGCCTCCCAGGTGATTGTAATAGGCAAGCAGATTAGAAAGTGACTATATTATAAAATGCTCTAAAATGATTGTAACCAGTCTTTTTGCTCTAGCTTCTCCCAAAGCAGATAATTTCTTCTACTGAATACATCATTAGAGAATTCTAAAAGAAGAACAATAGGGTAAAATGCATCAACTTCCTTTCTCATGAGCTCAGAACCATCCCTCCATAATGTTAGAACTTGCAGCCATTTTTCAAATGAAATTCCAGAGACTCTTAGTTTTAAGAAATATTCTCTAAGTTTTATAGAACATCTTGCTTAGGGCATAAATAGTTACTTCTTGCCCACCTAAAATTGTCTGTATTCTGGTAAATGTAATTTAATGTTTATATCCCAACAAGACTATAGTTGCTTTTAATGTGTGCATTAGTATTAAACATTTCTATTTAGTAGTATAGTATATTGGAGAGTATAATCTTTACTGTGGAACAATATTGATTCTGGAGTCAGACAGGTATTATTCAGCATCTCACTTTGACACTCCATTGTCTCATATAAATTATTTTAAATAAACTCTAATTATAAAAACATGAAAAATTCCTTCACTAAAAGCTAAGGAATTATATTCAGTTTCAAATGTAAGAATCTGTTAAAATTATATTTTTATATCTATCATCTATCTATCTATTTATCTATCATCTATCATCTACCTATCTATCACACACACACACACACACACACACACACACACACACACACACATATGAATATTTGCGTGTCTATTATGGAAAAGTCACTTTACTAGATGCTAAAATTTCAGTCTCACCCCTCACGGTGATAGATTTTCCAGAGAGACAGGTTTTATATGACCTACAGAAAATAGGAATAGACAAATGAGTGAGAATTTGGCTGAAGTGACTCACATTAACATGGAGACAATTACATTTCAGAATAGGCTACCTTCAAGTTAGAGACTCTTCCAGGCCAGCAGCAACATGAAAGATTAGCAGCAAGAACACAAGAACAAATGACTGTGGACTACATGAAAACAGTGGCTCTGGACACTGCAGGAGATGTGTTTAATATGTTTTCAAGAAATTACTGTGAATGATTTTCACATCCCAATTATTTAATAAAGTTAGAAAATGAATAATATCAAAAGAAAGACTTTTCTTACTGTTACTTTCTTTGGAGATGGAAGTTCAAAAACGAAAGTATTCAGACATTTGGAAATTCAAGGGAATTATTTGAATCTGTTGGTCTTTATCTGAATCATTTTACTAGCGATGATTCAATGTTTGTTAAGCAAACCTCATTTCAGAATTATGGTCTTTAGAAGCAAGGCAATGAATCTGTTTATTTTTAATTTATTTTTAATTTTTTTGTTTTTTGGGGTGGTTGTTTGTTGTTGCTGTTGATTTTTAAATCTTTATTCAATTATTTTATTTATCTATATTCTAAAGTTGCCCCTCTACCCTATTTTCCCTTCCCAGGCTCTTCACCCTGCAATTGTAAATAATATATCGGTACCTGGCTCATGACTGTCTTGCAATAGTTGCAATAATTCACAGAAGGTCAATTTTATTCTTTGAATCCAAAACAGGAAAGCTGTCAGGAGCAGACTAGTCTCACCAACAAGTGTATAAGTAATATTAAACATCACATTCTGTGGATTTCTGATGTTTTTATAAACCAACTATTTATGTAAAGTAATGTGGACTGTTGTCTGTTAACTACTTTTCACTGTGTTGATTAAAATCTTGAAAAACAACATAACAATAAACTCAGAGCCTTATATTTCTATTTGGCCCTAAACTCACAAGCTTAAACATCTCAGATCTGTTATAATAACAGCAAAGAAGGACTGGGTCTAACACTGTACTTTAAAATTTTTAGTCCCAATAGAAGAAATGTATACCAATGAAATCCTTGATTTTTGTATCAAAATAAATTCTGTACTAAATAAGAACTTATGATTTGAACTTAATAATAATTATAAAGACTTTTACCAAATGAAATTATATCTATATAGTCAATTCTATTTCCTCCCTGTTCCAAATATGAACATTTCCATATTCTCTAGAAAGACAACTTAATAACCCTCTCCAGCCCCAAATCCCAGGGAACTGGGTCAACAACTTTTCGTAACTTCTTCAAGCTGAATATGGGGATTGAGATATTATGAAAGGGAGTGGGGAAGGCTAGGAAAACAGGACCAATCAGTCTCTGATGTCTGTGTTTTGACTGGATCTATCTGAAGTTCAATCAGCATGTTTGACGAGGAGGAGACTCAACCTGGATGTATTTTCTATAATATATAAATCTCAAAATATTTTTTATTCTATGTATTTTTAATTTACATTTCAAATGATTTCCCCTTTTCTAGCCCCCCATTCCCCAAAAGTCCCCTAAGCCCCCTTCCCTCCCCCTGTTCTCCCACCCACCCCTTCCCAATTTCCTGTTCTGGTTTTGCCCTATACTGCTACACTGAGTGTTTCCAGAACAAGGGGCCACTCCTCCGTTCTTCTTGTACCTCATTTGATGTGTGGATTATGTTTTGGGTATTCCAGTTTTCAAGGTTAATATCCACTTATTAGTGAGTGCATACCATGATTGATCTTTTGAGTCTGGGTTACCTCACTTAGTATGATGTTCTCCAGCTTCATCCATTTGTCTAAGAATTTCATGAATTCATTGTTTCTAATGGTTGAATAGTACTCCATTGTGTAGCTATACCACATTTTTTGCATCGATTCTTCTGTTGAGGGATACCTGGATTCTTTCCAGCTTCTGGCTATTATAAATAGGGCTGCTATAAACATAGTGGAACATGTATCCTTATTACATGGTGGGGAATCCTCTGAGTATATGCCCAGGAGTGGTATAGCAGGATCTTCCGGAAGTGAGGTGCTCAGTTTTCTGAGGAACCACCAGACTGATTTCCAGAGTGGTTGTACCAATTTGCAAACCCACCAGCAGTGGAGGAGTGTTCCTCTTTCTCCACATCCTTGCCAACACCTGCTGTCTCCTGAATTTTTAATCTTAGCCATTCTGACTGGTATAAGGTGAAATCTCAGGGTTGTTTTGATTTGCATTTCCCTAATGACTAATGAAGTTGATCATTTTTTAAGATGCTTCTCTGCCATCCGAAGTTCTTCAGGTGAAAATTATTTGTTTAACTCTGTACCCCATTTTTTAACAGGGTTATCAAAATAAAATTTTAGTATCACAAAGATAGATTTTTTGTTTGATATTCTAGAATCTAGTCATCTGGAGGTGTTCCTCTATCAATCTACTTATGATCCAAATAGTTTTGGAAGATGTCCAGAGTCTAATCACCTTTTGTAAAAGCACAAAAACAAAATCTTTTTCCCAAATTAGCATATCTTTGAGCTGGTAACCAGAAAAATCTTCATTTTGACCTCTCTCCCAGAGGAATAATACTGTCCATCATTCCTTCTTCTGCCACCTCTAAGAAGGTTCTCCCGGACATACTCCCCCTTCCCCCAGCCACCCACCCACCCACTCACCCCACTTCACCCTTACCAGCATCCCACTTCCTGGCTCACCAAGTTTCCATAGGATTAAGCACATCCTCTCCCACTGAGGCTATACAAAGCCTGCTACACATGTGCCTGGATGACAAACCAACCTACTTATGCTCCTTGGTTTTGGGCTTAGTCTCTGGGAGCTCTAATGGGTCCTGGTTAGTTGACACTATTGTTCTTCCTAAGGTGTTGAAATCCCTTCAGCTCCTTCAGTCCTTCCCAAAACTCTTCCATATTGATCCCTGACCTTAGTCCAAGGGTTGGCTAGAAGTATGTGCATCTATCTCACTCAGCTGCTGGTAGACTTCAATAACAAAAACAAAATCAAAACATAAAACCCACATACTCATGGAAACTGCACAACTCTTTACTCAATGATAACTTGGTCAGGGAAGAAAGACATTAAAGACTTTCTAGAATTAAATGAAAATGAAGACAAAGCATACCCAAACTTATATGAGTCAATGAAAGCAGTGCTAATAGGAAAATTCATAGCACTAAGTGCCCTCAAAAAGAAATTGAAGGGATCCTACCATGCTGCTCTTGAGTTCATATGAGCTTGCCTCATGTTGGTTTAGAGGGCCTTATCTTTTGGTGACTTCCATCCCAGTTGCCTTTTACATTATTTCAGCCTCCTCTTCTGTGTGTTCTCTGAGTTCTGAGGGAGAGGTTTGATTAAGATAGCCCATTTAGAGTAGAGCGCTTCAAGGGCTCTCACTCCCTGTGAAATGTCTGGTTGTTGATTTCTATATTTGTTCCCAGGAGGAAGCTTCTCTGATGATGGCTGAACAAGGCGCTGATCTATGCCAAAATCATTAGCAATTATTTATTTCACTTAACTTTTTTTTTCTTTTTTTAAAAACCAACACTGTTTGGTTTTACCTTAGGTCCCTGGGCTAGCTATTATCAAGTTATTAGTAATCCAAGCAGTGTCAGTTCTGTGTTCCATCTCCTGGAGTAGACATTAAGTTAAAGCAGATACTCATTGGTTATCCTACAAATGTTTGCCACCATTGCCTTAATATATCTTACAGGAAGTTCACCATTGCAGCTAAAAGGTTTTGGGCTGGCTTGGTGTTTTATGTTTCCCTTTTGATAGAGTAGAGTACACAAAACTTCTACATCTTACTTCTTCATTGAAACTTCAGCATTGCCTAAATGAATATTAGAATATTAGCTAATATTCTATATGTAAAGTCCAGATTTGTTTATGCTAACACCAGAAATCAGAATGTGTGTGTGTGTGTGTGTGTGTGTATGTGAATGTTCATGTCACTAAACAACTTCATGTTTATTTCCTCACTGTTCAGATGTTGTCTGTATTCCATTTTTTGTTTTGTGTTTTTTGTTTTGTTTTGTGCTTTTGAGATTCATCATGTAGTTTAGGCTGATTAGTTTAGCAAGAGACAGAATTCTCCTCAACTCTGCCTCCCTTCCAATACTGGGACTTCAAGAGGAAGCCACCTTAAATTACTTTTTTAATAGGTTCTAGGAATTCTGTCTTTGACTTCTGGTATAAGTACTGATCGAGCTATTCCTGATCCCTTTAGATACATAGTAGATAATTTTGCATCCTTCCTTTAAAAATCGACATTGATAACTACAGTGAAATTGGACAGAAACAACACATACTTAGAAACATGTTTTGAAATAGAAATTTAAATATTTTTTTAAAAACTCAATACTGTGCCATTATTGAGTTTTTCCTTGTCTCCTTGTACTAAGCTCAAATCCAAATGGATCAAGGACCTCCACATAAAGCCAGACACTCTGAAGCTAATAGAAAAGAAACTGGGGAAGACCCTTGAGGACATCGGTACAGGGAGAAAGTTTCTGAACAGAACACCAATAGCGTATGCTCTAAGAGCAAGAATTGACAAATGGGACCTCATAAAATTGCAAAGTTTCTGTAAGGCAAAGGACACCATCAAGAGGACAAATTGGCAACCAAAAAATTGGGAAAAGATCTTCACCAATCCTACATCAGATAGAGGGCTAATATTCAATATGTATAAAGAAATCAAGAAGTTAGACTCCAGAAAACCGAACAACCCTATTAAAAATGGGGTACAGAGTTAAACAAAGAATTCTCACCTGAAGAACTTCGGATGGCGGAGAAGCATCTTAAAAAATGCTCAACTTCATTAGTCATTAGGGAAATGCAAATCAAAACAACCCTAAGATTTCATCTTACACCAGTCAGAATGGCTAAGATTAAAAATTCAGGAGACAGCAGGTGTTGGAGAGGGTGTGGAGAAAGAGGAACACTGGTGGGGTTGCAAATTGGTACAACCACTCTGGAAATCAGTCTGGCGGTTCCTCTGAAAACTGGGCACCTCACTTCCAGAAGATCCTGCTATACCACTTCTGGGCATATACCCAGAGGATTCCCCACCATGTAATAAGGATACATGCTCTACTATGTTCATAGCAGCCCTATTTATAATTGCCAGATGCTGGAAAGAACCCAGGTATCCCTCAACAGAAGAGTGGATGAAAAATGTGGTATATCTACACAATGGAGTACTATTCAGCCATTAGAAACAATGAATTCATGAAATTCTTAGGCAAATGGATGGAGCTAGAGAACATCATACTAAGTGAGGTAACCCAGACTCAAAAGGTGAATCATGGTATGCACTCACTAATAAGTGGTTATTAACCTAGAAAACTGGTTAATCCACACATCAAATGAGGTACAAGAAGAAAGGAGGAGTGGTCCCTGGTTCTGGAAAGACTCAGTGAAGCAGTATTCGGCAAAACCAGAACGGGGAAGTGGGAAGGGGTGGGTGGGAGGACAGGGGAAGAGAAGGGGGCTTACGAGACTTTCGGGGAGTGGGGGGGGCTAGAAAAGGGGAAATCACTTGAAATGTAAATAAATTATATCGAATAAAAAAAAAAGAAAAGAAAATGGAGGCAGGAGTGGGTGGGTAGGGAAGCAGCCTTTGAGAAGCATGCTGGAGGAGGGCTGGGATAAAGGGTTTGTGAAGGGGAATCCAGGAAGGTAGCTAACATTTGAAATGAAGTAACCAATAAAAAAGGATAACATATTAGAATATAAATGTAACAGACACATCAGTGCTATAAGAGGAAGCATACAGAAGGATATGGAATCTTAGAATACCCGTGCTTAAATCTGGGGACATCCAATAATTTTTTTTGTTTTGCTTAAGATGTGTTATGAGTTGTCATAGATCAATCCTAAGAATAATGGCATAAAGGGGAAAGTATGCATGGACAAAAGAATTGCAAAGCAATCTGAAAGTCTTTTCTTGAAGAATAAAACTATTGAGGATTTTTCCAAAATAAAGAAAATGAAATGATAAAACATATTTACTATAGTTGCCATCATTCTCTATCATAGTTGTATTGATAGGCTTGATAAATTTTATTAATTAGATTTATTGTAATCCAGTGGTCACTTTATTAGTCTCACAATTTGCTCTTATCCATCTATTAGTGGTATGAAATAGATTTAAAATAAATGAGCAATGTATTTGACGTAAGCAAATCAAACTGTAATAAACTGTGACTTATTTACCTATAGGGTGAAATGGGGAAAAACATAACAATCTACATCTGTGCTTGTAGACTTGTCTGTTTGTTTATACTGAGTTATTCACCCATGATGTGCCCAACTTAGAATTAAAAAAATAATGATTAATTTAAGAATAGCAAGGGAACTACAAGATGAGTCATCTTTTAAGATTACTTTCTGATTATTCAGAGGACCTGAGTTTATTTTCCATACAAACACACTAAAATGCAACACCACACCCTAAAACTCCCAACACAATCCAGGTGATTACTGTAATGTGCCACATTCTTTCATGCATACATATCTTCTCTGACTGAAGTTTAACAATCCCCTTACAGCCATTTCTGCTGCCACGCACAGTATATTCATCTCAACAACACTAGCCTATCAAAGATAATGTGGGCCTTGATCTCTTATTAAAGGCTGTGTCCTTGAGTTTTCTCTGATGTTAGGTAACATTTTCAGTAGTTGTTGTCCACACTCAATTGGATTGCAGTAAAACTACATCTCCTATAGAGAATTTATGCCTGGAAAAAAATTGTAAAATGACTTCAGTATGGTTGGAAAGATATTGTGGAAGGCTGTGAAAATATCCAGTTTCTTAATAATGTATTTGGCTTTCTTACACAAATAATGTCTGGCCAAGTGAGATAGTTTTATTGCTCTCTAGGTATTTTATTTCTTCTGAATGTATTAAAATTGATAAATTTTGTGAAAAATATTGCTCTGCAGTTGTGAGAAGGGTCCTTTTGCCTTGTTCTTTGACTAAGAAAAGAAAGCATCCAGTTCATCACATTCATTATAACGATAAATATATTTCTTTATAGATGTCTGTTGTTAGGATATAGGACTTCACATCTTGTCCTTATTTTTTGAGAGTTTTTAATCATGAATTGATTATGCATTTTACTAATGTGATTTCCTTCCACTGACTGATCCTCATTACCTTCCTTATTTAACCTATCAACGTAATGAATCACATTGGTTTTCAAGTAGTGTCTCAGCTTTATGGTCTTCAGAAAAGTATTTGGCCTTGTCTATACTTTTGTTTGATTCAATTTTTTGTTATGGCAGTATTGTAAAGACCATAAAACATGATTAAAGTACTATACTTATATTTCTAGAATTTTTGAAGATATAGGACCATTCAGATTGCATATGTTCTTGAATGTCCCTTTGTGTATTTCAGATTTTAATTCACTCATTTCAGTTACTTTGTAGAATTTGTGATTATAGAATTTTTAAATGTATTTACTTATGTTTCTGTCATTGAAATCAATAGTAATTTCTCTTTCTCTAATTCTGTATTGTTTTGTGGGTCTTTTAAAAAGCCCTGGTATAAAATATATCAATTATATTGATATCTTCACATAAAAGGCTTTTGGTTCATTAATTTTTGTTATTTTCTTTCTTCAAATGTATTATGTTACAATAATTACCATTTCTCACTTTTTATATTCAATTTCCACTGCTTGAATGATGTTTTGATCTATATTCGTTAGATTAGAAGTTAACATTTACTTTTAAATATAAGCATATAGTATACATACCCATATAAACATTATACATTTTTATTCTTAAGGGATTATTGAGCAGGATTATATCCTAAATTTGCTTGGAACTTTCTGAGTCATTGATGCTGTCCTTGAACTCACCATCTTTAAGTATCCACATAACAAATAATGGGTGTCTTAAGGTTTCCATTGCTGTGAAGAGACACCATGCCCAACATAACTCTTATAAATTACATTTAATTGGGGCTGGCCTACAGTTTAAGATATTCAGTTCATTATCATCATGGTGGAAAGTATGAAATAATGCAGAAAGACATGGTGCTCAAGGAGCCAAGAGTTCTAGTCTTGATCTGAAGGCAGCCAGGAAAAGACTCTCTTCTAATGGCAGCTAGGAGGAAGGCCTTTTCTATACTGGGTAGACCTTGAGCACTAGGATCTCAAATCCTACCCAATAGTGATATACATTCTCCAATAAGGCCATACCTCCCAAGAGTGCCACTTCCATGGGCCAAGCATATTCAAACCACCACGCCAGTGTTTCAGGTCATTGTATGAAGAGAGACTACACATATTATTGTAGGTAAAATGATTAAAAAGTTTTCTTTTGAAACCTTCTATTTTGCTTAATTTGTTCAGAAACATTGTATTTCAAAGCCTTTAGGTGATTTTTTTGCATTTTTGATAGATTTTGTTTGATTTTTGTGGTGATTTGAAAATATGCTTTTAAAATATATTCATTTATTAAAGTTAAAACACCACACTTTTCAAAATTAAACTTGGTGAACACTAGCTTAAATATATCTAGAACCCTCCCATTGGGGACAAGTTCTTGCAACTTCAACAGATACAAACTGCTAAAAGAACAAAAAGAAAAAAAAGAAAAGTTTATTGTTTTACATGTGTACTAAATCTGAACACCACAACAATGACCAGGAAAGTAAAGTTTTAATAATGGTGCAATTGTAGTTCTTAGGAGTTCTATTTATAGCTCTCATCAAAGAATATATTTTCTGAAGTAGACAGAGACCATTACAGAGAACTTCAATTGATAAATATGCAAAGAATAATATACCATGGGTTGGCCAAACCCAAGTGATACACTTACAACATAATCCACTACATCTAATGTTCCTGGAACATTATAGACAAAGGGGAAGAAAGATGTAAGATCCAGAGGGCCAGAAGGTTTGCTGTGAGATAGCCTCATGAAATGCACTCATGAAATGTCAAGAGTATAGTCATCTAAAGAAGACTAGACCAATGATAGAATAAGTTGACATGCCAGCTTACATATGCATGGGTGGTATTTGTGTGTGTGTGTGTGTTCATGCATGCCTGTGGGGGGAGTGGGGGTAGGGGTGTGTCGGCTTGTGTATTTTTAGACCAGAGGCATTTACCTTATTTCTGTCTAACTTCTATTTTCGGTCTCTCCCTTAACCTGGTATGTGGAGGGCATATTGTCCACTCCTAGGTGAATAGCTATAGACAATTAATAGATGCTAAGAGAAGGAATCAATTTTCTCAGCTGTAAACAAATAAAAAACAACACTGTATGGACTCAACAGATTACCTATATATATCTATATTATATTATCTATAGCAATGATCTCTCTATCATCCACCTTCCTACCTACCAACTTATTTTTCTACATATGCACTAACAATTAAGACTTAAAAACTATCAATTTCAAAGGACTGGCAAGTCATGGGAGGAGTTGGAATGAGAAGAGGGAGTTGTCAAAATGATGTAAATAGAGTCATAATGTACAATATCCTCATAGCAAGTGAGTTTAAACTTAAAAATAGATATGGTTAAAGACACGTATTCATATATATGTATATTTTACAACGTTAAGCTTTTTCTCATGTGCATGTGTAGTGTGTGTGTGTGTGTTTATGCATGCCTGTAGGGGGTGTGGGTGTGGGTGTGTGTCTGTTTGTGTATTTTTAGACCAGAGGCATTTACCTTATTTCTGCCTAAAGTCTATTTTCTGTCCCTCCCTTAACCTGGTATTTATTGGTTTAGCAAGAATTGTTGTCCAGTAACCTTCAGATTGCCTATCATTCTTCTCATTGCTGGAAGTATAGGCACATACCAGCATATCTGGGATCTGCATGGTGGGTGGGGTTTGAAGCACAGATAAACATGTTCATATAAGAAACATCTTGTGCTTCATCCACTTTCTCAAACTATGTCTCTTTTCATTCACCTAATTCATTAACATCTGAAACTGTGGAATTTTCTATTTACTTTCATATCTAGAAGATTTGAATACACAGTTCCTGTTAGGCAAAAAAAATGAATGTAAAGTTGTTATATCTTCTTGGATAATTCTTCCTTTTACTAGTGAGTAGTTCTCTTATTTATTCTTAACACTGTTCCATAGGGAGCAAATGAAGTCTTGAATCAATGAATGCGCATCATTTGACTTGGGCATAATCATTTCAAGGAAATGAACCTCAGTCCCTGGAAATAGAAAAATTGTTTGTGGGGTAGAGCTCAGAGGAGTAGAAATTCCTTACTCTGGTTTGAGTGAAAATGTGCAGTGTGTGAAAAATATCCGATGTAGCTTACTGCTGTGGACATTTACAGACTGTACACTGCTTCCTTGCATTTGCTGTCCCTACAAAGATTAGCTCACCCTGCCTGCTTGTTCAGCTATATACAGTGACATGGTTTCATGTTTATCTGTATGCAGTAACTTAACTGTATGCAGTACAAGTCTTGCCACGTATGATAGCCCCTCTCACTTTTGCTGTATGTAATAACAAGCTCACGTGTACACTCTAGTTCCTAACTCAGAGTGATGCTATCCCACCCAATCCCTGGTTAATTTTGTAGGCATGTCTCTCCTTCCTTCACTCCCTAGCTATGCAAAGTAGCACCTGAACAGGTAACTAAATATGCACCCTGACCACAAGGAACAGACATTAAAAACTCAGGGGAATCCTCCTGAGTGAAGTATGCTAAAAAAAAAAAAAAAAAAAGGAAAAGGAAGAAATAAAGGGAAAGAAGGAATTGAAAGTAAAGAAAGACTCAAGGAAATAGAATTAAAGAGATACCAAGGGCACAATTTAATGTATTGGTTGTAAAAAAACAAGTTCGGCTACCAGAGGAAAATGATAATAGACAGGAGAAAATTGATAGAAAATTGATGGAAAATTGATGGAAAGATGTGTGCACTAGAGACCTGAGCATACTTCCATTTTGATAGTATGCTCCATGCTTCGTTTAAACTGCTTTAATGTTACATTTCATGAAAATCAGGAAGTTTGGGGGTGGCAGATGAATGGTGGTGGAAGTCTAGGCAAGCTGAGGGTCAACCTAACTGCTTGACTGTTTGAGCTATGAGCAGACACTCAGAGAACTGGCCTTTTCCAATGGCCAGCAGAGGCAGCCTATCCAGCTGAAGCCTAGATGACGTGAGGAGGAAAGGGTGACCTCAGCATCATAGTCACAGCAGAGCTGTCTCTGTACCATGAAAAGGCTGAAAAAGTTTGCCAGTAATAACAGAGCATGAGTTCACAGAAGGAGGAGACATGTAGTGAAATGGATATTTTTGGTGGCTTTAAAGTTCGTGAATACCTGACCCTAATAACACAACTTCTGTACTTCTGATGTGTCTTGTAATTATATCTATACAAATAGAACCAGTCAGGGAAGAAGGTTATTAGGCCTGTTCTTTTTAATCCATCTTCACATACCTGTTTACACTAATGACTCTTTCCATTTGGGAGGAACTGCACTAACCAACTGTTGTCCCAGTAAGCTCCATTCCTTTTTCAGGGCAGGTTACAGCCTTCCTATTGAGATAGGATTTAGGGATTCCAAATTGTCCAGCACATCTGTGTGATAACTCTCTTCGAGGGGGGATCCAGGAAAGGGGAAATCATTTGAAATTTAAATAATGTATCTAATTTTAAAAAAGATGAAAGTCTATCTAATCAGTCATTAATTGGTACAAACCTGCTTTGTGGTTGTACCCACAATAATGGGAATGTGAATGTGACCCAATGCAGTCAGCACATTCTAGAAAAGCAAAAGGTTTATGACCAGCTTAGTTTCTTCTGCTATTCTTTCAAATGTATCATTAATGAGCTTTGAGTCTTTGATCATGTTAACTTGCTAAAACCTTTCTTTTGATTCTGTTGGCCACAGTGGTAACTATGATCTTACTTCTTATCATCTTTACATGCAGGGGTCAAAAGTCAACTTCCCTAAGACTAGCTGTGAAGATATTTCCTGATCATGTAAGACATAAGACAGTAGGGGATATAGGGAAACAGTGAAATAGTCAAGAAAGTACATGGTCATGACAAGGACTCCCGTGCTGCAGCCCATGGGGAATGAATGGCAAAGTCTTCCTTAGGTGATGCTCAGAAGACTGGTAATAATGTCCCCAAATCTGACTGAGAATGTTGACAATGTATACAAAAAATGTGCACCATAGCTTTCTGTTGCAGATATTTACAGCCAAATATTTGCTCACATAGGGAAAGTTCATATCTACATTAGCTAAACCAGCCTCTTGTTCCTCTTTATAACCCGATTCCCTCTTCAACTGTGTAATATAAACACGCTGAGCTTCCAGAGTTCGGTGGCTTCTCTGAAAGCTCAATAGATAGAAATATTAGCCTCCCCTCTGTTATTTCTTTGGTTTTTTCTCATAGGCCATAATTAGGTTTCCAAGACCCAAGCCATTATGAACATGTCAATGTTCGTTATTCCCAGGTTTACATAAACAAATATACTTACACACACACACACACACGCACGCACACACACACAAATACACATTCACATACAAATTCATACATACATATACATAAAGACAGAGGGGGATTATTAACAGTTATTTTGAATTTTCATATTCTAAAAGATAATTGATTTTGGTATGAATATCCAGTATAACTTGGATATATTTTTACTTGATATTTAAATTGACAGTTTCAGTGGGTGTAAGGCCAATGTCCAGTGCTAACTGCAGCATTTGCCAGGTTTTCTTTTTTCTTCTTTTCTCTTTCCTCTTATGCTTGCTTCCTATTCTTGTTCCAATTCCATAATGTATCTGCATTACATTATAGTGTTCATCAAAATATCATGATATGGTTCATTCAGATTATATATTTTCAGTGGTACATTTCTAGTTAGTACCTAGAAATCCCTTCTGCCTTTTTTTTTTAGAAAAATTAAACAATCTGAATGATATTTAACATTTTCTTGTCTCATATATGTTCCTATTACTATGAACTAGTACTTAGCACTATTAATGTGTATCACCATATTTTCATTACATTCTTTCTGCCTAATGAAATTATTATAATGCTTCCTATGCAAATCAGAATACCATGTTTGAGGGAAATATTATTGTTCAAAATTGTCTAGATTAGCAGTCTTTTGTTTTTTCCCCCTATTTCATTAGATATGCAGTTTCTAAAAGAAACTCTATTGTCATTGTGTTAGTCCTTTTAAAATTATAATTTACATAAATAGAGATAATTAGACATGTAGTTTTAAATATAGATATAGATACACAGACAAATTAGTGATTAGAGTTTTACCTTTACCAAAGTTCCTAGAGGTCTGCAATTACTCAACCTACAGGGGGATTTCCATCTATTTCTAAAATCCTCTTTTTTGGATAGCATTTAATGGCATCTGTCCTAAGTACAAAGAGGCTCAGTACTCAGTTTCTTCCCTGGGTCTTTGCTAGTGCTTTATCCAATGATCTTAGTCCTTTGTGGATTTCATGGGAGATTTGAATTCATTTTCTCTTTGCTTATGGCTTGGCGCTGTTTCTAGCTTCCCATATTTGTAAATTAAAACTGTGTGACACTCTTGGGAATTTTGGTTTTGTTTTGCTCAACCAATACTAATCTTGAAAATATTCAAATGACTTTCTTTGTTTTAAAGGCAACATCTGTTTAAGAAGACATTTCCTGATTTTATATAGGTTAGAGGCTGGGGATGTGGAGCTCTTGTGCCGGCTTTCTCAGTCAAGAGACCTGACTGTGAAGTCTGCTCTGTGACTTCCATGCTTACATAATCTTTAAATTAAGTTGCCAAAACACAATTATTGCTAATGCAATTTTAAAATTTCTGTTCCAGAAATTAATTTAGAAGCTCACATAAAAGGTGTACAGAACAAATCCTTCCCATTAGCAAATTCCTACTCTGGAAGATTTTACCATCCTGCTTATTTTCAAATATGTGTAGGCAAGCCAGAGGGCCTAGTGATTCCAAATGCTCAATTGCTCATTTCCAAATGGTCTCAAGAAAGGTTTTATGTTGCTGCTTTTTTTTTTTTCTTTTGGTATTACAGGATAGAACCCTGAGGTCTTTGTTCATGCTTGGCAGATTCTGCCATACCGTATCTACCTTCCTGATTCAAATCTAAACAGTGAGACTGATAGGATAGAGCAGTAAAGAACAATGAACTATAGAACCTTGTAGTCTTCCTGGGTGGGCATAGTTGAGGGATTTTAGAACCCCTACCCTGTATGAGCAGAGAATGGTCTGAGAGAATTCATTCAATGGTTTTGAGCCTCATTTGTTTTTCATAAAATAAAATATGAGATGATAGGGATAGTTCTGGGATAAAGAGACTTTATTCTTCTTCCAGAGGAACCAAGCTAGAATCACATCACCAATATCAGGCAGTTCACACCTACTTGTGACTTACATTCCAGCAAACAAACTTCTCTCTGTGGCAGAGACCATTACAGAAAACCACAGCCTATCAAAATAAAGAGAGCATGAAGTATTGTGGTTCACATTTTCAACCTGTATATGTACTTAGGACACAATTCCTGCCTTTAAGGCTCATGAGTCATTGCTGAAGAGTTGCACATAGAGTTTGTGAGGTTTAAAGTAACAGGAAATTTGTTCATCCTAGAATGTCAGAGAGGCAACAACCTGGGATTCTCATTAATATGGCTTCCTAAACAAACCTGAACAAGAATGACAGCAATGGACAGGCTAACATGAGAGGAAGAAGGCCCAGAGGGCTTCATTCCTAGACAAAGATCTTCAGGCAACTGAAAAGGCTGAAAATGGGAGAACTGGTCTTCCCAGGAATGAATTCACCAATTCACAAAGAAATGCTTGTCAAAGTCTAAGTGAACATTCATGAAATCATGTATATATATGCATAGGCATATATATACAAGTATCTTTATACAGAGACAGATTGTTTTATTTATGTGCTTAGGTTGTAAAGGAAAGGGTGCTTTGAACTTGAGAAAGAGAGAGAGAAGTAGAGGGGTTGGAGAAAGGAAAAAATGGGAAGAAATTGTATAGTTATATTATGAATATAAAAATAAAATAGAGAACTAGCAATTAATTTAATCCTTATTCATTGTATTCATTTAGCAATCAAACAAAAAACACAATTAACAAAAACATATCTGAATGAATGTATTAATGAAAACAAGCATATATAGCTTAAAAGATATATGACAGAATAAATGTCTCTTTCGATTTTACATTTTTGAAACAATGTTTTATGGAAACATGTTTATCTGGAAACTTGTTATATCTTGAACTTATCAACCTCCAGTACCAACATGCACAGTACTAGGCTTACAATTCTGTGACAGTATGCCTTGTTTAATACACTTCCTTTAGACAATACATCACAGAATCCCTACAGGTATTCATACATCTGCATATATGAGTATTATGTGTGTCAGATGACAGATAATGAGAAATTTTGGACTAATCAGAAATCTTACCTAAAGAGTCTAGACATTTGAATTTAATATGCTAGCCTATTCAGTTGCATCAAAAGGTTTTAATCAAGGGAATATGGTGTGGAAAGCAATGTTTAAAAAGTATTAGTCTAGGAA
This sequence comes from Apodemus sylvaticus, assembly GCF_947179515.1. Lineage (NCBI taxonomy): Eukaryota > Metazoa > Chordata > Mammalia > Rodentia > Muridae > Apodemus > Apodemus sylvaticus. The sequence continues at coordinate 37,643,398 of NC_067475.1, read as the reverse complement.
CAGTGTAGATATTACTTGTATGATAAATGCAAATATAAAAAAGGAGAGATTGGAGAATCTTGTCATGGCAGGTCAAATAGAAGAAAATGAACCAGAGAGTCATTAACAGAGAAAAATTGAAAAAAATCTGATAGGAGATTAAGCAGTGGTAGCAGTCAAATTAATTCTAACATTATGACCCAATTATATTGGAAAGAATGTTAAGGATGTTGATAGAATTGTGAATTTAGAAAGCAGAGCAGGCTGAGAGGGCAGATGTAAAGCAAGACATCTGAACAGCTGGTGTTTTTCATTTCAAGTGAAGGCAAAAGAAATCCTCTCACAATGCATCAGCACATAGCTGGCTTCACTGAGGCATAGGTGAGGAGAGCAGAGATGCGTCAGAAGCAAACAGGCCTGCATGCTGAATACTGCAACAGAGATTAAATGCTCCTTCTGAGTAACGACTGAGTTCAACAGGGTGGCCAAAGCTGCCAAATTACTGCTACAAACACTGAGATGTTCAAAAATAAATTCAGAGAGCAAGAATACTTCAGGGGAACGTATGGATATAATAAAAAAAATCTTTTTTTTTCTGATAAAGTAACAAGATAATTAGAGATAATTCATTGTAATGAGGCATCTCTATGTTAGACAAAATATTCCCTTTAGTTTTTTTTTTTTTGGACATTATCTCCATACTTTCTGTAGATGACATAAAATGGAAAATTAGACTTGAGAGTCACTCCTCTTTTCTTTTGAGACAAAGAATGGTTTCAAGGCATCATGTCCACTGTGTTGAATTCTGTCCTATTCAGTGGACAAGAGTTTTCCTTGGCTACCACTCCACATGGGCTGTTCCAACATTCTTGCCTTCATTGTTGGTTTAATTCAAGGGATAAATAAGTACATACTTATCTTACACTCTTTAAGGATCAGAATCCCTTCATATAAACATAAGAGGAGTGTCTATCATAGTGTAGTCATTACCCATAAGAAAACACCATGAATAGAATGTATCAGAAACAAAATGAGCTTGTTTCTCATAGTTCCTGAGGCTGATAATAGAGGACAACGTTGCAGGAAAGGTAGTTTCTAGCTCAACATCACTTTCTTACAGGTGTAATATGGTCTCCGTGCCTTTGTAGAGAGAGTAGAGCAAGGACAATCTCTTTGTTAGCTTTTATACAGAAAAGGACCCCATCGGAAAGACTTCTTTCAAACACAGATAATCACTTTCAAAGACTTCATCACTTAATAGCACACCAGGTGGCACACGCCTTTAATCCCAGCACTTGGGAGGCACAGGCAGGCAGATTTCTGAGCTTGAGGCCAACCTGGTCTATAGAGTGAGTTCCGGGACAGCCAGGACTACACAGAGAAACCCTGTCTTGAAAAAAAAAAAATTCAACACATGAACGTGGGAGGAACTCTTACTTGTAGACCATACCACACTGCACACATTGTTTGTTTATCTAGAATCCATAGCAGCTACTCTAAGGCACTGCATGATGTTCCTCTCCATGTAAAGCCCTTCTTTATTTTTAGTATAGCCAGATACTTGCTTCTTTTTCTTCTTTCATGTTAGACAGTCATTATCTCTGCAAACCGATAATTTTGTATTTAGGGCTTTGCACTTTTTAAAACTTCATTTTTTACTTAAACCAAAATACTGAAATCATAAAATAAAGGGCATTGTTATTGAGACTGACTAGCTAAATTTTACATGACTTTCAGTGTCTTGGCCAAGCACTCATCTGATCAAAAATTAAAAAACTGAAATAGACTCCAAAACACAAAGCCATCTACACAAAAAGTAAATAAAAAGCATGTTTTTTTTTTCATTTTTTATTATTTGGGAATTTTGTGAGTACTGTATTTACATTCTTTCATCCACCCTTTATTCCATTACTTCTTATATTTCCCTTCTTTTTTCCAAATGTATTTTTTCTGACTCTTTAGTTATTACTTTTTAACATATATGTATCTACACATTAAATTTACACAAGTAACTTTAAACTTGTAAACTGAAAAGAAATGGCACACATAAAGGAAAATCCACCACATTAATAGTTGACATTCCAGAGGAAACTTTAAAAGCTAGATGAGCTTGGAAAATATGCTTCAAAATCTAAAAGACCTGCACTGCTATAAAGAATCAAGAGGTTCGGAGAAATCCCATAGAATAGGGAAAATCATAGTTAGTTATACATCTGACAGAGATTCCAGAATATATAGAGAACTAAAAACAAACAAACAAATAAACAAATAAATAAAACAATGTAATGAATAACCCATTCAAAAATGGGTTTAGGAACTTTACAGAAACTTCTAAAAAGTAAAAAAAAAAAAATCTCTAATAATTGTCTCAAAAATTTTCATCATCTCTGACCAGTATAAAAGTAGATATCAAAGCAATTCTGAGATTTCATTTCACTCTAGGTAGAATGCAAAGATCAACAAAACAATTGACTACAAACTTAGGAGAAAAGGAAACTTATTCACCATTCACCATGAGATTCCAAAATGGTGTAGGTACTATGGAAATCAGGATGGAGAATTCTCAAGAAGCTAAAAATAACTGTACCTTATGACCCACTCCTTGGCATATATCTAAAGAAATCAAAATAGTACACCACAGATACTTGTTCTGCCCCATTCACTACTGTTCTATCCACAACGGTGACTCATAACAGTTCTATTCACATTAAGGAATGGAAACAACTTACATGTCATACAACTGGAGAATAGATCATGAAAGCATGGTATACATAAGCTGTGAAGCAAAATGAAATCATGCAATTTGCCGGTAAATAGATGAAAGTAGAAAAGATAATACAGGAACAATAAACATTCATAGTTATTTCTCATCGGAGGCCCCTAGCTTCAAATCTTTAGATGAGAGTATAAATCATCAATTACCTGCAGCACCCGGGAAGGTAAAAATGCACCATTGCTGATGTAGACATGTTAGGGAACCATAGAAAAGAGAATAAAGAGTGCAAGTGATGTAGTTAAGGAAATAGGAAAGGAAGGGAAAGGAGCTAAGTACAGAAGATGGAGGATGGAAAGCAAAATGTCAGTAAAGATATCCCAAAGATTCAAAGACTCATACTATTACTCTTCACCTAAAGCAAAAACACAAACCATAAAAACATGTATGGGATACATAAATCTCTCTGTTTCTCTGCCTCTGTCTCTGTCTCTTTCGGTCTCTGTCTCTGTTTCTCTCTATTTCTCTCTCCCACACCCCCACACCACCACACTCCCATGCCCCCCCCCTGTGTGTGAGTGTGTGTGTGTGTGTGTGTAAGAGAGAGAGAGAGAGAGAGAGAGAGAGAGAGAGAGAGAGAGAGACATAGTTTAAGTGAACTTTTCTCATCTAGGTTGACAATGTTCCCTCCAAGAGCCAAGCCCACCTAAACAAAACCGAACCGCAGGCGTAGGAAGCCTTGTTAAAGGGTTGCCCCATAGAATCCCAAACATCCATGCTCTTTCTACTTCTTGGTTGCTTCCTAGCAGTATGAGGCAAGTGCTTGATGTAGAAGACACAATGTGTTTCAAGCACAGAGCTTTCCCCTGACCTGGATCTGCTTTCCTCTGCCTATTACCTGTGAACTGGTACCAAAAAGTGTCTTAAAAACTTCCAAAGGAGGAAACAGCCAACAGTACTATCTAGTCTATGAACTACAACAGTGAGTAGCATACCATAATAACTCGAAGGATGAGGTAGTGATATTCATTCTTTGAATAAAGAGCTCTTTAATTGGATACAAAACACACTTAATACAAGGAAATAATGTTTGTTGCTACACCAACCCCTTTACATAATTCATAACTACAATCTAAATATGTTCCTCATATCCACAGCAAGTGTAGTCCTCACTCCACATCAAGAAAATATTCTACAAGAGAGATGATTACAAAAAAACTGCAACTGAAAAAAAAAATAAAAAAGCAGAGTTCAGGAACACATTCCCAGATGAGACATCTGCAAAACAACTCCTACATCTAAGACTCTGGCTGGGTTAGTTGTGGCAGAGGAAGCAGCAAGATTTTAAGAAGATGAGCAACAGGAAGGTTACTCGAGACTGTGTCTCCTAGAATGTCAGAAGCTAATCCCATAAAGTTTCAACAATATGACTGCCAAAACAGAACCTGACCAAGTAAGACACCAAAGACGTACTGATGTGCATGGAGGAAAGCTTAGGAGACCTCCATCTCAGACAAAGAACTTCAGAAACCAAGGAATGCTGAGAGCTGGGGAAACAGTCTTAACTAGGGAAGAGCATACTAATTGCTTTTCCAATACCAGATGGTCATCCCTGAACGCATACATATTAGTAATGCTATATGTACTGCTTGGATTGAACAGGTTATATTTATGTATTTATGCGTTTACTTCAAAACATGAAAGAAAACACCATTTTACTCAAAACCTAAAGCACTTTTCCAAAATCTACCAAATATTAGAATAAAAAATAACTCTCAATAAACATAGAAAACCTGAAATAATATCTTTCATACTATCTGATCATGAAGGTAAAGTTGTACATTAACAATAACAGCAGAGTCCGGGTGGTAGTGGAGAACGCCTTTAATCCCAGCACTTGGGAGGCAGAGGCAGGCAGATTTCTGAGTACCAAGCCAGCCTGGTCTACAGAATGAGTTCCAAAAAAAAAAAAAACAAAAAAACCAAAATAATTTAGTCAGACTTATGGAGACTAACAAAAGACATAACTGGATGTTAACTGGGTCAACTACTAAGACTAGAAAAATATAAATTATTATATATTATATATTACATATTACATTTTACATATTACATATCATGAATTACATATTGTATATTATATGTTGCATATTATATATAATACATTACACATTACCTATTACCTGTTATATATTATATATACAAAATCATATAGCATTATATAAAATTATTTCTTCTATGTAAAATATGTTATAGCAAAATATTAATATATTATTATTAAGTAGTAATAGTAATGAATGGAAATTGAGGCACAGCATAACAAATTTATGTGACACAAACACAATAGGTCCAGCAGTTGTCTATGACATTAACTGCCTATGTGAATACAGTGGAGAAATCTTAGGTTAACAACACAATGCAGCATCTGAAGTCTTAGGTCAAAAAGCACAAACTTCTAAAAGGAACAGATGGGAAGAGACAATAAAAGTCAGGCCTGATATTAATGAAATGGAAACAGATGAACAAGCAAAAAAACAAACAAAAAATACAATGAAATTATGAGTTAGTTCTTTGAAAAGATTTTTAAAAAATGAGACAGCTTTATCTCAGTTAACCAAAAGAGATATGGACCCAAACTAAGGGCATTCAAGATGACATGGAAGCATTAAGACAGGCACTAAAAAAAAAAAAAAAAAAAAAAAAGTCAGAAAGCTGAAGCAAGTTATTTAAAAATTCTCTACTCCAGTAGTTGGCTGCAAGAATCTGCCTGTCTCAGAGCTGCTGGTACAGCCTCTCAGAGGACAACCTTGCTATGCTCCTATCTGCAAGTACAAAATGGAATTAGTAATAGTGTCAGGGTTTGGTGACCAGGAAAGGGGTCAACATTTGAAATGAAGCAATATTTTATACACCTCTAAACTGGAAAATATCAAAGAAATTAATCATTTCTAAAAGTATGTGACCTACCAAAATTAATAATAATAATGTAGTAAATAATTTAAATATAACCAAAACAGCCAATAAGATATATACATTCACTGATACTTTACCATAAAATAACTTCTGGATATAACTCAGAATTCTGACAAAGGGTATAACATACAAAGAAAAAAATGAAAAGAAAAGTAAAAAAGTTAACAATAAGAATAACAAACAACTAAATGACGGGTTATTGAAAAAAACAGTTTTTAAAAGAAGAAAGACAAATGGCCATGAACTATTTTTAAATGTTCAGCATCTTTCAACATCAAGGAAGGACAAATTAAAACTACTTTGTGATTCATCTAAACACAGTAAAAAAGGTTCAAAGTCAAAAGAAAATTGAAAGGAAGTAAGGGAGGGAGGGAGTGAGGGAAGGAGGGAGTGAGGAGGAAGGGGATGAAACAGCAGATTCTGGTATGGATGTCGGGATATCAGGAATAAGAAGCTGTCCATTTGAGAAGATGTGAGGGGGTGTGGAAGACATTGATGTGAAGAAATGCTGGGATAAACACAAATGAAATAGCGTACTCATGAATGGGATAATTAAAAATAATAAAATAAATGCTAATTATATGAGAGAATTTTCAAACTCTTCTCTCAGTTTACCCACTCGCTGCTCTTCACATTACAGAAAGAACTACACTTGCCTTTTGGGGTTTCCACCAGGCAATAAGTTGGCCTGAGAGTTCTGGAAGACCCATAAGGTGCCATTCCTCTCGAATGAGCACCATTTCTATTGTTTTATCAAGAATTTATCCTGGAGCTTCTTAGAGGCAGCTTGTATTCTTTTGAGTGCTTGGCAAACATGTGGAAAAGGAAAAAGTTGGCCTTCTGTAAGATAGCTTATCTATTTAACTGACAGGAATTTTCCCTGGATTTAATACATTCTTTTTTTTGACTTTTTATTAGATATTTGTTTTATTATTACATTTCAAATGTTATCTATCCCTTTTCTTCATTTCCCCTCCAAAAAACCCCTCCACCTGCTTACCTACTCCCCCTCCCACTTTTCTGACCTGGCATTCTCCTACACAGGGGCATTGAGCCTTCACAGAACCAGTGGTCTGTCCTCTCTGACAAGGCCATCCTCTGCTACATATGGAGCTGGAGCCATGGGTCCCTCCATGTGTACTCGTTAGTTAGTGGTTTAGTCCCTGGGAGCTCTGGGTGTGCTGGTTGGTACATATTATTGTTCCTCCTATGGGGCTGCAAACCTTTTCAGCTCCTTGGGTCCTATCCCTACTCGTTCCTCCAAAGGGGACCCTTTGCTTGATCCCTTGGTTGACTGTGAGCCATGGGTATTTTGGTCCTCCTTCTAAGAAGGACCATTCTTTAAGCAAAACTGGCTTAATATTTGTCCACTAAACTACATCAAACAATGCACATGCCGGCTGAAATTCAGCTTCAGTTGCTAGATATCATGGAAATTGCTCACTGTGTAAAGTCCATGCCAAAAAGTATGTTTTGGTCAATCTAAGTTCTTCAGCAAGGACCTTAGGATGTTTTGTATAAATGTGTATACAAAATATGTTTTAAATTTTCTACTGATAAATAAGTTCTATAGGTACAGTACTATTAATAGAACTGAATATTTGCTATTGTATTGAATATCTGTTGATGATTGATTCATTGTTAATGTAATTTCAGTAGCCCTTTACTGAATGTCAATTTGAAGAAAATGTCAAGGAAGTTTATCCTTTTGAAAAAAAGTAATATTAGCCAAAAGAGTAAATAATTTTAGGAAAGAGTATGTGGTATTCATTTTTTACCAACTCTGCTAGCATAGTCCTTGAATAACTAATTATAGTTTTATAAATCCTTTAACAAACATAATTGTAATGATAATGTAGTTAATTAGCACATTTAATAATGTGGTAACAAATATGGTGTGAAAAATTATAAGGGGTGTATTAGACATTCACAGCAGAATGGATAAGGAAAAGGATGATGACTCATTAAATGTATGCTCTTGAAACAACAAACAAAAGTTCCCCCAAAATACAATGCATCAACCTAATCCATTGGTACAAGTGTCAATCCCCAACCTTGATGACATAAGTGCCTGATATTGGGCCTCATTTCTCAGCACTTTTATTTTTGCTGTTGTGTATGAAATTTACAGCAAGTTGTTGAAAGAACAGCAACTTGTAAATTATAGTATATATTGTATTTTGGTGATGATTTATGGTTGAATGTATTTTATGAAACACTCATTATTGATACATCTCTCATCTGTCACTGTGTTGTGCTTAGATCGTACTGTGATGTCAATTTCCAGGTGATATATTACATATCTTTTGTATTTTTATGAAATTGATTTAGCTAATGGGAGCTTCAATGATATAAGAAAATGATGTACAGTTTTGGGTTCTCTGGTTACAATCTTTGAAAAGTACTTTCCAAAGAGGCCTAGGTCATTGTCCATACCCCTTCTTTGTCCATTCATTTAAGAAATATCAACTAGTGCCCACTTTTTTGAGGGGGCCTCTTTATTCTAAGCTCCAAGCAGAGACTCAAATAAAACAATATCTAGTTATCTAATGAACATTATATTATTTTCTTTTTCTCATAATTAAAAAGTACCATAAATATAACATTGTATTTAAAATTATGCTGCTACTTTCATATACAGAGAAATTGAAGACACAGCTGAATCTAAAGTCATTAGCCTGGCAGTAATTTATATATACACAGAAAACTAAATGGTGAAACATGTTTAGCTTCTAAGTAAAGTGATCATTTCATTTTTCTTGTCAAGAGATACCATTCTTTCTTTTACAATTCACTATCTGCATAAAATAATTTTTATGCTGTTAAATATGCCAGTATTTTAAAACTTGGGTGCATTCTTGTCCAGTTAAGCACAAATCTATATGGGCAAAAATCAACTAATAAAAATTTCTCTGAAGTGAAATCTCTTTGAAAATACAGTTACATCATGAGCCCTTGGTGAGTATAGCCACTATATAGAATTTATACTTTTTGAATTGTTAAGGACACTTTTAACATTTCATTTTCAAATGCACTATAGTATATACTTTAATTATTATAATTGCTTTCTCAAGATAAATAACACTTACAGAAAATAGTTGCATATTCCTAGGAAATGGAGAGAAAACATTGAAAATCCTCATTTATTGCTAGTTAGGAAAGCTACCACATATGAATTTAATTAAGAGCTACTTTTGCCCCATTTACCACTCAATGGGCTAGAACAGGTTTGGAAGAGCTACAGCAACTTTTCAGATTTATTATAACATTTAAATTAATGTGGCTCATGTATAAGATTATAAGACATCTCAGTAGCAATTTTTTTTGTGTGAGAAAATGTAGCATCATATTAGCCTTTGTGTCCCTCAGGAACAGTTATCATTGTATTTCTTTTGTGAAAAACAGGATATCTTACATAAACATAACAGTTGACATGTTCTAAATTCTCATAAATGTCAAATATTGAATCTCTTTATTTAACATTTTTAATTTATACTAAAATGAAGAAGATCATAGAGACGGTAATTATTTTATTTTAAATTGTTATAGGAGAATTTCAAATCTATACAATGAAATAAGATCATGTCCATTACTTCCATACACCCTCTTTTTCTCTCTATGGATCTCCCTGCAAAACCTTCCTATTTCAACTTCATATCCTTTTCTCCATTTTAATAACTCCCTCATTCCAGAGAGTGATGTCCATAGAAGCATGGGTGAGATGATATTTGCAGGATCATGGGCAGCATACTATTGACTATGCTCCCAAAGAAAAATGATCCTCCTTCCTTCACAAGCTATTGACTGCTATTAGCTACTTAGGGAAAGAAGGGGAGCTCTTATCAACCCCGTAGGGAAAGGAGGGGAGCTCTTATCAACCCCATAGCAAGACTCAGACAGCATGGCAGAAGAAGACACACGCAGAAGAAGGATGTAAAATATTCTTCATGTCAGTCCTCCCCTGCACAGGGGAGAGGGAATGGGATAAAGAACTCTGAGAGGGGGGACTGAGAAATGGGGCAACATTTGGAATGGAATAAAATAATTTAATTTAAAAAAGAAAAAAAGATTGTAAAATATAATGGGCCATGAACAGTGGTTTAAAATGTGAACTCCCATCAGCTAGGGTCACCTGAATAATACCTAAAAAAGTGAAACCAAGCAAAATCCCAGAATATTTTATACATGGTCTCTTTAAGCTCATCTATGTAAAACCAGAGATAATAATACACAATGTATTTCAGATACACTCATCAATTCTTACAATTTACTTTTCAGCTTAGAAAACAATTTCGTGATAAAACTAAGGTTATCTAGTAAACTCAGGATTAAGACAACTTTCATATAAATCAGGTAAGGCAAAATTATTTCCAAGCTAAATAAAATGCTTGAATTTGTCATCATATAACAAAAATTTAAACAATAATGATTACCATGAAAATATGTGAGCTGGCACATTTGTTGGGTGCTTGATGGGACGTTGCAGTGGTGACAAACAAGTTCAGTTTGCCATCTGTGTGACAGACACCTGGTCCTCAAAAGTCTCTGTTGATTATGCAAAACACTTGGCTGTACAGTTGAGACATTTTTGCTGTGTTATGACTTGAGATTATCGACTTATTTTGGTGCAGTTTTTACAGATGGAGCAAAACTTTGTACACATTCTTCACGAAAATAACTTAATTCTGTTATTCTGTGACTTGGAAAATATAAGGCAAAAATATTTAATGATTCTTGTTTGTTTTAAACTTCTTATCTCCATATGTGTTTCTGTCCTCTTGTTCATTTTTTCATTACTCAAAACATGTGAGGCAGTCCAAACATAATGTAAAACTGCCTAGTGCCTGGGCATCTTACCTTTCTCTCCCCTTAACATGCACTGTTGGCCCAGCACCTTCATGGCAGCTCATAATAATTTGTAGCTTCAGTTCCAGGAGACCAGGTTCCCATTTCTTACCTCTGCAGGCAACAGTCACTTATATCGTGCATTCGCATTCATGCAGAAAACCACTCAAAACATAAAATAAAAACAAACAACTCTTTAAAATGGCGTTGGGCTTCAAAGTCCATGTTGAGGCAATATATTTTTATTTTCTAAAAGTGCTTTCTGTGATGAACTTAATTTGTATTATTACTCTCCTATATAGACAGTATATGACTAACTAATATATTCAGTATAATCTTACATATGTTTATTACTGAGTTTTAAAATAATTCATTTTCTTTCTATAATCTTTTAAATGCGTCTTTTATGGAATAATAAACTATTTTATCTGTACAGTATTTTCAAATTTTCTACAAAATCGGTAGTAAGGTATTTTTCTAAAACCAGATACACTGAAACTAATGGAAAAGAAAGTGGGGAAGAGTCTTGAGGACAAGGGTACAGGGGGAAAGTTCCTCAACAGAACACCAATAGCTTATTCTCTAAGATAAAGAATTGACAAATGGGATCTCATAAAATTGCAAAGCTTCTGTAAGGCAAAGGACTCTGACAATAGGACAAAATGTCAACAGATTGAAAAAAAATCTTTACCAATCCTACATCCGATAGAAGACTAATATACAATATGTACAAAGAACTCAAGAAGTTAGACCCCAGAAAACCAAATAACCCTATTAAAAATGGAGTATAGAGCTAAACAAAGAATTTTTACCTGAAGAACTTCGGATGGCTGAGAAGCACCTTAAGAAATGTTCAGCATCATTAGTCATTAGGGAAATGCAAATCAAAACGACCTTGAGATTCCACCTCACACCAGGCAGAATGGCTAAGATAAAAAACCAGGTGACAGAAGATGCTGGTGAGGATGTGGAGAAAGAAGCACACTGTTCCAATGCTGGTGGGATTGCAAGCTGGTAAAACCACTCTGGAAATCAGTCTGGTACTTCTTCAGAAAATTGGACATAGTACTACTACCTGAGGTAGTAGGATATTTTAATATAAATTCTAAAAGGTAGCTTTGAAAATTTAAATTTTTAATTTTTAAGTACTTCATGGCACTGGAGAGATGACTCTGGTTAAAGACGTTGGCTGAAATTCTAGAGGACCTAGGTTCAGTTCCCAGCACCCATGTGTCTACTCCAATGTGTCTACTCCAATTCCAGGGGATTTGAAGCCCTCCTTTGGTCTTTACCACACATGCACAGAGTGCACAGACATACATGTAGGCAAAACATCCATGCACATAAAATGAATGAAAGTATTATAAAAATAGAACTTTATATATGAATATATCCAAATAATCCATATTATATATCCATGTAATATTGCATATATATATATATATATATATATACATATATATATATATATATATATTAGTGTGTGTGTGTGTGTGTGTGTGTGTGTGCTTTACGTTGACTTAGAATTGGGTAAACTATCAGGGGGACATCCTTGTCAAAAACTGATACTCCCTCTGTCTGGAGAAATTCATTGCTTTTAGCACATCTTCTAGAGCAGGGCCTTATGAGATGTTGGCAAGCCAACTGGTGTTATCATTATGGAAGTCTTTTTTTAGGTGACATTATTGTTGTTATTTTGATGGTTCTGCTTCCTCACATATTGAGGTAACCATTTCACAACTGACATCTTGGTTCTTACAAGCTTTCTGCCCATCTTTAATGTTTTTTAACCCATAGGTATAGCAGTAGTGCTAGCTTTACAAATATTGATCCTCTTCAATTAACATTAATTTATATCATATTAAATTATATTAAAGTAAAGAAGAATAGCATTGAGAATATAATTACTTTACTTTAAATTGTTATAGGAGAATTTCAAATCTATACAAAGACATAAGATCATGTCCATCTCCTCCATACACCTTCTTTTTCTCTATATGGATCTCCTTGCAAAAACTTCCTCTTTCTACTTCATATCCTTTCTTCCTTTTAATTAACTAATAGAATTCCTTTCCATTGAGCAGACCATAAGTCCAAGTAGGGGACAATTGGTTACCACTGAGTTACATTTTCCATTGTTACTTCATGGAGAGTATCATTCCATGTTTGCTATTGTTGTGGTTCCTGGGCTTTTTATACCAATGACACTAAGAATATGAAGTTGTTCAAAGAGCCTCTCTAATTTTTCTTGTCTGTTTCATTACATTTAAGCATTTTCCTTGATACATAGAGAATGAAAAGAGATATGCAGAAACATAAAAAACATGAAAAATGGTCATTTACCAACTATTTCTATCTGATTACCTTTTGCTGTTTTTATTTGGTTGTTTGTTGAATGACCAGCTATTTTTCCTTCCTTTTATTCTATAGTAGAATTACTTCAAAGAAATCTAACTAATCTCTAGACACTTTGAATACTCAATATCTTTAGTAGCTACTCATGCTACTCCCAGCACCTGCTCTAAGCACTGATGTACAAAATATTTGAACTAAACAAAGTAAGAGTTTGAAAAACATTTATTGGAATTATATGTGCTGATCCATGGAGATATTCCTTAATTCATGCCTAAATATTGTATGCCTCCTACTTTTTCTAACAAAGACAACACAAAATAGAAGCATAGAACATACTTTAAGATGACATCAAGGTTATGATAAGCACCAGAAACATCGGTTAAGGTTAGGAAAAGCATGCCCAAGTGGTACTGGAAATGAATAGTACTAGAGTCCTTCTTAATATGGAAGTGTGTTTATTTTAAAGTAAAATCATTTGGGGGGGGTACTCAACATCTCATTACATTTCCTTAAACAATGTGTTTAATATTTTTAATGAAAATATATATCTTATAAAATAGTTTAAATAATCAATACTATAATTCTCAACCTCACATGAGTATAAGATAGTCAACAAAGAAGTAAGAAGCAGCAAAACAACCAAACAAACAACACTAATGAGAAAAGAATCCTTTCTTTTTTCATAATTGCCTCACTTTCTCCGAACAGTTAGTTGTCAATCCAGAAATCATATACATACAAACATCAAAACATCTGAGCAAGTTGTAGTCATATATTTATTCATATGCAAGTCATGATCAAAGAATAAGATGCCATGAATTTGAGAAAAACATAAGATGTGAAATAGGAAGGTTGAAGGGAAAAGACATGCAACAGGTGGGAGAAGAAGGGTCAGGAGGAAAATGAGACAGTTTAGTTCAAGTGAAAAGAACATAAAAATAAATACAAATAGAAATTCTCCGTATATTTTTTGTAGCTATAATCTTGGCTAAAGTCCATTTTTACCCTAACTCCTTCAATAAGGAAATATACACAGAGGCACTTGTGATAATCTCTTTCATGCAGTCACAGCTGCACAAATGAAGATGCTAACAGGTGTTATGCTCAGTGGTCAGCATTACACAGCATAGAAACCCATCCACAATGAATTTGTGTTACTCTTGTTACCATCAATGAATGACTATCTCAGCATCTGTCCACATTTTTAATCTTTTATGGTCTTTGATACAGTGTAATGGGGCACACCTGATTGATTGGTAAGAAGTGAATATTACTATTTTTTCCCAACTTTCCAGTCTTTTAAACACTTAAACTTGTATAGCAATGGTATATAGGACTGCTTAGAAGCAAGACAAGGTGGTTCTACATGCTTAGGGACACAGTGAACAAAGTAGCATGAAATAAAACAGAAGAAGAGGACGTGATCACAAGTATGAAATATGAAACTCATCTGGAGTACCACAATACAATAACCATGGAGACCTTTATATCAACAGGATTATTTTATAAAAAATAAATAGTGTAGTATAATTCATACCTCAAACAAACATTAAGAATCAGCTCCTGTGTACTGCACAAATTAGAATGGGCCAAGACTTATTCTGCATCACCACAGGTTAGCTTCTACCAGCACTGAGAAAAACATATGGTTAATGTGTACACTATGAAGTCACAGAGTATCCCTAAGTAATAAGTATACTTCAGCTGTAGCCACAGAATAATTTTATGAGACTTCCAAGCTTTTATGCAGTCCATCACTGATGAAAATTTCCTTATTGGGTATATAAACATGATTTAAATTATCTGAGAAAATAGCATTTAATGGGAGGTTTAGAAAACAAAATTGTCCTAAAAACATCATGTTTGAACAAGAGAAGAAGTTAGATAAAAAATCATATCTGGGGAGCTATGGTGAAATTTCTCTTTAAAATTCAACATATACAAATCTCCATTAATTGCTTGCTGTAGAAAATTAGGACACAAACTATGTGGGAGCTTACGAACATGTCTAATAATCAAATAAGAATGGCACAAAAGTATCTTAATTTTCTAGGGAAAAAGATATTAGAACAATATTATTGCTGGGTTAGTAAAAAATATAGTAAAATTTTCAGTCTTCTAAGACAAGGCCAGTAAGTGTTAATGAGTGAACAGTGCTTCCAGGCCATATGTGATTGAAACAGGGCAGACAGCATCAGAAGAAAAGGAAATGTCAAAATATAAATAAAAACTAAAGATTACCAAAGGAAGAGATAAGCCTGAGGTCAGAAAGCAGGTATGAAATAAAAGGGATTATTCAAAAATGTAAACTATAGGACAAAAATAAAATAAGTAAGTGCAATATTAACTCCAATGATAGTGAGAAAACTAAGAAAAGCAACCCACATTTTCACCCTAATATTAAAGCAAAGGTATTAGTTTTACAATTATTTCTAAAATTTCTGCCAAAAATTTAGTATGTAAAAGCCAAACTTTATTTTTATATATCAATAACACATTACATGTACCTACATAACGTATTTTATATTTTAACCATTTATAAATTAAAAACATTTTTCATAAAGCAAAAATTATCATAAGCTATGAATAAAAACCACCATAATCTCTTCCTTAAATCTGTAGCATATTGCTAAATTGCATGTCCATTTTGATTTTAGTTAAATATGACTTAATACAGTCACTATTTACAGAGTTGAAAAGATGAGAAATAAAATCATGAGAATGAGAAATACTTAGGTAGCTTAGACAGTGGTAATGGCCCAAATGTTAAAGTTTTGTTTATTTGAGTGGCTGGTCCACCTGAAGGGCCATCAGCAGTGGGACCAAGGCAACACAGGGTCCAGTTAGGCCCTGTGCCCACGACCACTGACCTTCGCTGACCAGCCGGGCTGCAAGCAGCTGCTGTTGTGTGGCACCTTTCACTGCACGGAAGCCACTTCAGAACTCGGCCTCTGGCCAGTCAGGAGAGGCTCACCTCCATCTTGGTTTTGGACTCCAGAGATCAGACAGACTGAGTTACACAAACATAATCCGAGGCCAACACCGCGGGGGTCTGAGCCGGACGGGCGTTGGCCTGCACCCAGGCCCTGGGCTGTTCGGGGGGGCCATCGGGGTGCCAACCCAGCCAGGAGGTTTTTTGCCTGGGCCTGCGCGCTCGCCGCCATTTTGCCTGCAGGACGACAGAGAGCTCTGGCGAGCAGAGCCATAACAGGCATAGCCTGAGGCTAACAAAGCGGGGGTCTAGGCCCCAAAAGGCACAGGACTGACTCCAAAAACTGGGCGGCTTGGTGGGCCATCTGTGAGTCAACCCGCCCAGGAGGTTGTTAGCACAGCAGACTCTCCCGGTGCTTTCAGGGAGCGTGGGCGCCCACGCCCGCCATCCAGGTCACCTGGCGGACCCAATTAACAGTCATAGCCCTACTTTGCTCGGACCTTGGCCTCCCAGGCTTTTGCCTGGACTCAGGGCCTGGGCGGCCAGGCTAACCTTGTGTACGCCAGCCCAGCTGGGGAATCAGCTGCCCACCGGAGTGAGCAGAACACAGGGGAGGTCCCGGCAGCATACACCTTCTGCGCTCCCTGGGGGTGCACACGAGCTCCATCTGGTCCACAGACACAATCTGGGGCAAGGCCTCAGGCGGGAGCCCTCAGCTCAACTCTCTCTGCTTCCGGATCCAGATCAGCCTGGGCAACCGCACCACATCTCCAGGTCCTGCAAGAAGCTAGCCGGGCTTCCAGGCAGCCAGCTGGGAGAAGTCAGTGTGCTTCCGGTAAATCCTGCGGGCCCCAGAGGGAGCCTTCGGGTGCCTGCTTCTGGATCTGAACAGCCTGGGCAGCAGCACCCTGTCTACAGGCAGTGCAGGGTGTAAGCTGTGCACCAGAGGCCACCTGGGAAGGGGCAGCTTGCACTGGTGAGTCCAGCACTGACAAGACCAAGTAACACCAGTGAGAACTAGATGGCAAAAGGCAAACACAGGAGCATCACTAACAAAAATCAAGGCAATATGGCAACATCGACACCCAATTCTCTTCTACCAGCATGTCCTGGATACCCCATCACACCAGTAAAACAAGATTTGGATTTAAAATCACTAGTCATGATGCTGGTACAGGAACACATGAAGGACATACTTAAAGAAATTCAGGAGAAAATGGATCAAAAGTTAGAAGCCCTTGCAAGGGAAACACAAAAATCATTGAAAGAAATCCAGGAGAATACAAAAGCCAACAAGGAGGAAACGCAAAAAACACTTAAAGAAATACAGGAGAACTTTGGTCAACAGGCTGAGGTCATGAAAGAGGAAACACAAAAATCTCTTAAAGAATTACAGGAAAGCACAAACAAGCAAGTGAAGGAGCTAAGCAAAACCATCCAGGATCTAAAATCAGAAGTAGAAACAACTAAGAAAACTCAAAGGGAGACAACTTTGGAGATAGAAAGCCTTGGGAAGAAATCAGGAGACAGAGATGCAAATATCAACAACAGAATACAAGAGATAGAAGAAAGAATCTCAGATGCTGAAGATTCCATAGAAACCATGGACTCAACAGTTAAAGGAAATGCAAAATGCAAAAAGCTTGTAACCCAAAATATCCAGGAAATCCAGGACACAATGAGAAGACCAAACCTAAGGATTATAGGCATAGATGAGAGTGAAGATTTACAACTTAAAGGGCCAGCAAATATCTTCAATAAAATTATGGAAGAAAACTTCCCTAACCTAAAGAGAGAGATGCCCATGAATATACAAGAAGCCAACAGAACTCCAAACAGACTGGACCAGAACAGAAATACTTCCCGTCACATGTTCTAAACAAAGAAAGAATATTAAAGGCAGTAAGAGAAAAAGGCCAAGTAACATATAAAGGAAGACCTATCAGAATCACAGCAGACTTTTCACCTGAGACTATGAAGGCTAGAAGGTCCTGGGAAGATCTCATGCAGACTCTAAGAGAACACAAATGCCAACCAAAACTACTATATCCAGCAAAACTCTCAAGCACCATAGATGGAGAAACTAAGATATTTCATGACAAAACCAAGTTTACCCAATATCTATCCACAAACCCAGCCCTAAAAAGGATAATAGGAGGACAACACCAATACAAGGAGGGAAACTTCACCCTGGAAAAAGCAAGATAGTAACCTTTCATCAAACCCAAAAGAAGTTAAGCAATCAAATTTAAAAAATAACGTCAAAAATGATAGGAAGTTACAATCACTATTCCTTAATATCTCTTAACATCAATGGACTTAATGTCCCAATAAAAAGACACAGACTAACTGAATGGATACGTAAACAGGACCCTACATTTTGCTGCTTACAGGAAACACACCTCAGGGTCAAAGACAAACACTACCTTAGAGTAAAAGGCTGGAAGACAATTTTACAAGCAAATGGTCTCAGGAAACAAGCTGGAGTAGCCATTTTAATATCAGATAAAATTGACTTTCAACTCAAAGTCATCAAAAGAGACTCTGAGGGACACTTCTTGCTGGTCAAAGGAAAAATACAACAAGAAGAACTCACAATCCTGAACATCTATTCTCCAAATGCAGGGGCACCCTCTTTCATAAAAGAAACTTTATTAAAACTCAAAGCACACATTGCACCTAACACAATAATTGTGGGTGACTTCAACACTACACTTTCCTCAATGGACCGATCAGGAAAACAGAAACTAAACAGGGACACAATGAAACTAATTGAAGCTTTGGACCAATTAGATTTAACAGATATATATAGAACATTCTATCCTAAAACAAAAGAATATACCTTTTTCTCAGCACCTCATGGTACCTTCTCCAAAATCGACCATATAATTGGTCACAAGACAGACCTCAACAAATATAAGAAGATCAAACTAATCCCATGCCTCCTATCAGATCACTATGGAGTAAAAGTGGTCTTCAATAGCAACAGAAACAACAGAAAACCCACATACACGTGGAAACTGAACAATACTCTACTCAATGATACCTTGGTCAAGGAAGAAATAAAAAAAGAAATTAAAGACTTTTTAGAACACAATGAAAATGAAAACACAACATACCCAAATCTATGGGACACAATGAAAGCAGTGCTAAGAGGAAAACTCATAGCCATGAGTGCCTCCAAAAAGAAAATGGAGAGAGCATACATTACCAGCTTAATGACTCACCTGAAAGCCCTAGAACAAAAAGAAGCTATTTCACCCAGGAGGAGTAGAAGGCAGGAAATCATCAAACTCAGGGCCGAAATCAATCAAGTAGAAACAAAGAGAACCATACAAAGAATCAACAAAACCAGGAGCTGGTTCTTTGAGAAAATCAACAAGATAGATAAACCCTTAGCCAGACTGACCAAAGGGCACAGAGAAAGTATCCAAATTAACAAACTTAGAAATGAAAAGGGAGATATAACAACGGAAACTGAGGAAATCCAAAAAATCATCAGATCCTACTACAAGAGCCTGTACTCAACACAACTGGAGAATCTGGAAGAAATGGACAATTTCCTTGACAGATACCAAATACCAAAATTAAATCAGGACCAACTAGACCATCTAAACAGTCCCATAATGCCTAAAGAAATAGAAGGAGTCATAGAAAGTCTTCCAACCAAAAAAAGCACAGGACCAGATGGTTTCAGTGCAGAATTCTACCAGACCTTCAAAGAAGAGTTAACAACAATACTCTTCAAACTATTCCACAAAATAGAAACAGAAGGAACACTACCCAATTCCTTCTACGAAGCCACAATTATGCTGATACCAAAGCCACACAAAGATCCAACAAAGAAAGAGAACTTCAGACCAATTTGCCTTATGAACATCGATGCAAAAATACTCAATAAAATTCTTGCCAACCGAATCCAAGAACACATCAAAACGATCATCCACCATGATCAAGTAGGCTTTATCCCGGGAATGCAGGGTTGGTTCAATATACGGAAATCCATCAATGCAATCCACTACATAAACAAACTCAAAGAACAAAAACCACATGGTCATTTCATTGGATGCTGAAAAAGCATTTGACAAAATTCAGCATCCTATCATGCTTAAAGTCTTGGAGAGAACAGGACATCAAGGCCCATACCTAAACATAGTAAAAGCAATATACAGCAAACTGGTAGCCAGCATCAAACTAAATGGAGAGAAACTTGAAGCAATCCCACTGAAATCAGGGACCAGATAAGGCTGCCCCCTTTCTCCTTATCTTTTCAATATTGTACTTGAGGTACTAGCTCGGGCAATTCGACAACATAAGGAGGTCAAAGGGATACAAATTGGAAAGGAAGAAGTCAAACTATCATTATTTGCAGACGACATGATAGTCTACCTAAGTGACCCAAAAAACTTCACTAGAGAGCTCCTACAGCTGATAAACAACTTCAGCAAAGTGGCAGGTTATAAAATCAACTCCAGCAAATCAGTGGCCTTCCTGTACTCAAAGGATAAGCAGGCTGAGAAAGAAATTAGGGAAATGACCCCCTTCACAATAGCCACAAACAGTATAAAGTATATTGGGGTGACTCTTACAAAACATGTGAAAGATCTGTATGACAAGAACTTCAAGACTCTGAAGAAGGAAATGGAAGAAGACCTATTCATGGATCGGTAGAATCAATATAGTTAAAATGGCCATTTTGCCAAAAGAAATATACAGATTCAATGCAATACCCATCAAAATCCCAACTCAATTCTTCACAGAGTTAGAAAGAGCAATTATCAAATTCATCTGGAACAACAAAAAACCCAGGATAGCTAAAACTATTCTCAGCAACAAAAGAAATTCTGGGAGAATCAGTATCCCTGACCTCAAGCAATACTACAGAGCAATAGTGTTAAAAACTGCATGGTATTGGTACAGTGACAGGCAGGCAGATCAATGGAACAGAATTGAAGATCCAGAAATGAACCCACACACCTATGGCCACTTGATCCTCGACAAAGAGGCTGAAAACATCTAATGGAAAAAAGATAGCCTTTTCAACAAATGGTGCTGGTTCAACTGGAGGTCAGCATGCAGAAGAATGCGAATTGATCCATCCTTGTCTCCTTGTACTAAGCTCAACTCCAAATGAATCAAGGATCTCCACATAAAGCCAGACACTCTGAAGCTAATAGAAAAGAAACTGGTGAAGACCCTTGAGGACATCGGTACAGGGAGAAAGTTTCTGAACAGAACACCAATAGCATATGCTCTAAGAGCAAGAATTGACAAATGGGACCTCATAAGGTTACAGAGTTTCTGTAAGGCAAAGGACACCATCAAGAGGACAGATCGGCAACCAATAAATTGGGAAAAGATCTTCACCAATCCTATATCAGATAGAGGGCTAATATCCAATATATATAAAGAACTCAAGAAGCTAGACTCCAGAAAACCGAAAAACCCTATTAAAAATGGGGTACAGAGTTAAACAAAGAATTCTCACTTGAAGAACTTCGGATGGCGGAGAAGCATCTTAAAAAATGCTCAACTTCATTAGTCATTAGGAAAATGCAAGTCAAAACAACCCTAAGATTTCATCTTACACCAGTCAGAATGGCTAAGATTAAAAATTCAGGAGACAGCAGGTGTTGGAGAGGGCGTGGAGAAAGAGGAACACTCCTCCACTGCTGGTGGGGTTGCAAATTGGTACAACCACTCTGGAAATCATTCTGGAGGTTCCTCCGAAAACTGGGCACCTCACTTCCAGAAGATCCTGCTATACCACTCCTGGGCATATATCCAGAGGATTCCCCACCATGTAATAAGGATACATGCTCTACTATGTTCATAGCAGCCCTATTTATAATTGCCAGATGCTGGAAAGAACCCAGGTATCCCTCAACAGAAGAGTGGATGCAAAAAATGTGGTATATCTACACAATGGAGTACTATTCAGTCATTAGAAACAATGAATTCATGAAATTCTTAGGCAAATGGATGGAGCTAGAGAACATCATACTAAGTGAGGTAACCCAGACTCAAAAGGTGAATCATGGTATGCACTCACTAATAAGTGGTTATTAACCTAGAAAACTGGAATACCCAAAACATAATACACACATCAAATGAGGTACAAGAAGAAAGGAGGAGTGGCCCCTGGTTCTGGAAAGACTCAGTGAAACAGTATTTGGCAAAACCAGTACGGGGAAGTGGGAAGGGGTGGGTGGGAGGACAGGGGAAGAGAAGGGGGCTTACAGGACTTTCAGGGAGTGGGGGGGCTAGAAAAGGGGAAATCATTTGAAATGTAAATAAATTATATCGAATAAAAAAAATTAAAAAAAATAAAAAAAAATTTTGTTTATTTAGATGGAAGCAGAAAACTGATTCTGATGAACTTTATTTCCAGCTTTATTCAACCTAAAGTCTCATTCTCTTAAAGCACAAAAGAGTGATAGATATTCATGGGTTACTATTTATTTGACATTGTTGGCTTTTATAAAAATCCCTTATATATTGTAGCTATCTAACATTTATTGTCTATATATACATCTATGCTACCCTTGCACAATTGCCATAATAATGTGACAGAATAATTCAGATGTGTAATGAAAATTAGATGTTTATTTTTCCCAGGTGTAATGACTTCAGTACCAAATGATCACATGATCATGGATGAATGGATATTCTCTCCACTGTATTTGGTACCACCCTCCAGAGTGTTTCATTTGCATGGATGAAATAATTTCACATTTGTTTTAGAATTCTATCTGTGAAGAAACAATTAGGGGAGAGAATTTTAGAGTAAGTGCAATAGTGCACGTGACTGCTCATTTCCTATCAGAGACTAACATGTCGATCATGACGTCTCATGAATACTGGAATTTTCACCAGTAGTCAGCATCCCCCAGCTACTGGTAATTAGCAGAAAATATAGTGGAGACAGACTTTGAAACCCTACTATCCCTAGAACTCATCTAGAACAGAAATATCCATGGTCTTTAACATATTCTAATGCATATAGTGTTTCAAGTAATATAGTTGTTAATCATCATCTTGAAATAGGTAAAGCCCTTATCTATATTCTGTCTTAGATCAGAAAGTAATATTCTTTGTTGATGATATCACTTAATATTGGGAAGATGAGGAAATGAACCACATAAAATTCAGAAATAAATCACAGTGGCTTCACATGAGGTTTATGTAATACAATTTTCTAAAAGAATGGAATTCATGAAGGGAACACTGTTTATCAGACTATATAAGCTGCTCAGAGCCCGTAAACCAATGTACATCCTGTATCAAAGGCCATGCCGCAGAATGTGAAATACCAAAATATTTGGAGCTAATATTAAACTTTTGGAAGATTAATGGTAACCTGGTTTTAGAAATAAAGTAAAAATAAACAAGCAAAAGGTAGTACATACAGGCTAGTCTTTGTCCATGCATTGGCGTCGTGTTTTTTGGGCTTCTGTGCAGCTCTAACTGAATAGACCGGTACTTCCTGATTCTGAAGATTACTGGGTGTAATATATAAGGTGGGGGTGATGATATTCCTGATTTAGTAACAGTAATGATTATTTAATTTAATCAGAATATCTTGAGAATTATCCTACACCTTATAGGGAAACTATTTTAAGTTTCGATACAATTTTTATTCTAGTACACGGAAAATGTTTTCTATCATCCATATTGTAATATAATGGACAACCAGGGAACATATGCAATTCATGTGGTGGTATACTACTTCCTGAGGCATGCTACTGACAGCACAACATTTTTTATTAGATATTTTCTATTTTACATTTCAAATGTTATCTGCTTTCCTGGTTTCCCCTCTGAAAACCCCTATCCCATTCTGCCTCCCCCTCTCACCAACCCACCTACTCCCACTTCCCTCTCCTGGCATTCCCCTACACTGGGACATCTAGCATTCAAAGGACAAAGGGCCTCTTCTCTCACTGATGCCCAACAAGGCCATCCTCTGCTACACTTTCGGCTGGAGCCATGGGTCCCCTCATGTGTACTCTTTGGTTGTTAGTTAAGTCCCTGGGAGCTCTGTGGGTACTGGTTGGTTCATATTGTCATTCTTCCTATAGAGCTGCGAAACCCTTCAATTCCTTCAGTCTTTTCTTTAGCTCCTCTATTGAGGACCCTGTGCTCAGTCCAATGGTTAGCTGTGAGCATCCACTCTATATTTGTTAGGCACTAACAGATCCTCTCAGGTGACAGCTGTATTAGGCTCTTGTCAGCAAGCACTTCTTAACATCCACAATAGTGTCTGGATTTGGTAACTGTATGTGGGATGGATGCCCAGGTGGAGCAGTCTCTGGATGGTCTTTCCTTCAGTCTCTGTTCCAAATTTTGTGTCTGTATCTCCTCCCATTTTGTTCCCTCTTCTAAGAAGGACCAAAGTATCCACACTTTGGTCTTAATTCTTCTTGAGCTTCAGGTGGTCTGTGAATTATATCTTGTGTATTAGCTTTGGAGGTAATATCCACTTATCAGTGAGTACATACCATGTGTTCTTTTGTGATTGGGTTATCTTACTCAGGATGATATTTTCTAGTTTCATCCATTTGCCTAAGAATTCCATGAATTCATTGTTTTTTAATAGCTGAGTAGTCCTCCATTTGTGTAAATGTACCACAGTTTCTGTATTCATTCCTGTGTTGAGGGACATCTGGGCTGATTCCAGCTTCTGGCTACTATAAATAAGTCTGCTGTGAACATAGTGGAGCATGTGTCCTTGTTATATGTTGGTGCATCTTCTGGGTCTATGCCTAGGAGTGGTTTAGCTGGGTTCTCAGGTAGTGCTATGTCCAGTTTTCTGAGGGAGTGCCAGACTGATTTCCAGAGTGGTTGTACCAGTTTGCAATCCCACCAACAATGGAAGAGCGTTTCTCTTTCTCCACATGCTCACCATCATCTACTGTCACCTGAGTTTTTGATCTTAGCCATTCTGACTGGTGTGAGGTGAAATCTCAAGGTTGTTTTGATTTGCATTTTCCTGATGACTAAGGATGTTGAACATTTCTTTGGGTGCTTCTTAGCCAAGTGGATCCTCCACAAAAACCAGACACACTGAAACTAATAGAAAAGAAAGTGGGGAAGGGCCTTGAGCACATGGACACAGGGGGAAATTTCCTGAACAGAACACCAATAGCTTACGCTCAAAGATCAAGAATTGACAAATGGGACCTCATAAAATTACAAAGCTTCTGTGAGGCAAAGGACACAAACAGCAACCAACATATTGGGAAAAGATCTTTACCATCACTACATATGATTGAGGACTAATATCCAATATATACAAATAATTCAATAAGTTAGACTCAAGAGAACTAAATACCCTATTTAAAAATGGGATACAGAGCTAAACAGAGAATTCTCAACTGAGGAATCCCGAATGGCTGAGAAATACCTAAAGAAATGCTCAACTTTCTTTCTGAACAAGACGTCAGTATAAGTTATTTTCTTGGGTCTGATCTGTTTACTTCCCTAAGAATTATCTTTTTTGTTGTTGTTGTTTTCTGCTCTAAATCTGTAACAAGTGTTAAGAGCTTAATTAGGGCATCTTATCAATGGAAAAGTGGCAATCATAGCAATACTTCCCCCACTACAACATGGCAAGCAAGAAGCAAAACCCACAACAGAGTGAAAATCCAGGTTCCACTTCTTTATCTATCTCACATAGTGCTACCAGGAAAAGGTCCAGTGTGCCTTGTAAAGGTGTGAGGTGTCTTCTCTTTACCAGAAATCTCCAGTGAAGCATGCATACCTTTCCATGGAAATCTATAGTCAGATACCCACGGAGGTACGCAGTGAATTATAGGCAAGTGTGCATGAGACCCTCTAACAGATGTCTCTTCACCATCCCTCAGCTAGGAATCTAACAAAAACCTGTCTGACTTACTGCTGACTCAGCATTCAGGTGTGCAAAAATATCTTCTACTTGCTGAAAATATGGAAGCTTCTAGCTTCCACACGGTGTAATCTAGGCATAGAATATTTTCTGACTCTGAGACTTGCTGCTGAGTAATGTCACTCTTTCTTACTCTTTCTGAACTTTAGCTGGGCTAGTTCAACTCAGTTATTCTGGCTCAAACTCCTCTCCCAGCTGACTTATTCAACCTGGCTTCTCTCTGGGCCTCTGAATTGATCTTCCTGGCCTCAAACTAATTCTAGAAATCCTTTCTAATCTTCTAACTCCTTCTCATTCTTCTGCTCATTCTGTCTTTATCTGTGTTTAGTTTATTCTCTCTGTAAATCTGTCTCTGTAAAAACTCTCCCTGTAGGACTGCCTCCTTTTCCTTCTGAACTGCTCTACTCTTCCTCTCAACTCTACTGTACAGCTCTCCACAAACTCTACTGTATCCTATACCATACTCTCTTCATCCTATACTGTCTGCTCTCCCTTAAGTAGCTTCCATTTCCTCTCTCGTGTGATTTAAGCATGTCCTATTGTGGCAAGTCTTTAAGATCTATCACTTTTTCTGCCACTCAATTAAGCATCACTTTCAAACATGGGTGCTTCCTTCTACAAACTAACTTTACCTTTATTGTTTGGGATTAAATGTGAGTGCAAAGAGTGTGCCTGTGTTCCAGCCAGAGGGATTAAAGATGTGTGGTAAAGGCTGAGCCACACCCATCTAAAAATAGGTTCAAAAGTGCAGTAACCCAGGAAGCTGTAGGAGACCAGTTTCTTTGTCAAATTCAGCTTTATTCTATTGATCAATGTGTCTATTTTTGTGCAGATGACATTCTGTTATTATTACACCTCACTAGTACAACTTGAAATCTAGGTCAAGTCAGTGTGATGGCTGTTTTTGGTCGTTAACTTGACTACATCTGGATCTGTAACAAAAAAAAAATGGAGAGATGCAAATGAGAGATTTTTTTTTCTCTTAATTGGAAGTAGAAAGGTACACTTGTAATCTGTATCTTTGAGTTAGAAAGACATGTACCTTTAATTCAGATTATTTCAAAGCTAGGAGTACATTCATTTTAATCCAAATCTCAATATGTGAAAGAAAGAACACACCTTTAATCTGGGCCACACCTTCTGCTGGAAAACTGTATAAGGGAAGAGAAGAAGGAAGGTTTTGTACTATGTCTGCTTGATCTCACCCCAATACCCTATCCATTCCTTCCCTGGCATCGAAGCCCACTTTTGGGGGATTCTTTCTACCTATAGTGAAGACCAGTTGAGACATCCAGGCTTATGGACTAAGCGACCACAAGATTCTTAGACTTTCCAATCACATGCCAGCACTGTTAGAGATTAAATCGTTACAGTCAGGCGTTGCCATGGAGTTTGAGGGTGACAGTGATAACCCTGTAAGCCACTTTTGGTAAGATAGTTGTTCTCACAACAATATTGCTCTCACTAATGGATGAACATGGACACTCTTTCCATCTTTTGGTACCTTCAGCATTGAGGATAACAATGAATAAATGGAGCCTCA
Source organism: Apodemus sylvaticus (assembly GCF_947179515.1). Taxonomy (NCBI): domain Eukaryota; kingdom Metazoa; phylum Chordata; class Mammalia; order Rodentia; family Muridae; genus Apodemus; species Apodemus sylvaticus. The sequence goes on along the minus strand of NC_067475.1, from coordinate 37,616,151 downwards.
TGAAATTAAAAAGCTTACATACAGAAAAGGAAACCATCTTACAAGAGGAAGCTTATAGAATGGGAAAAAGCCTTAACTTCTGTATATCTGACAGAAAGTTAGTACCTACAATAAATCCTGAGATTAAGAATGAAGAAAACAAGGCTATTTAGAAACAGGGCATGTACCTAAAGAAAGATTTTACAAATAGTAAATACTAACAAATAAGAAACTTTTTTTGAAAAAATGTAACATCTTTAGACATCAGAAAACATGTTAATTAAAAGTATGTTGGGACTCCATCCTAGCAAAATCAGAATGATCAAGATAAACATGTGAAAGAAGGCAAATGCTGGCATGACAATGCAGAAAGGAAACCTTATTCAATATTGATGAGTGTGCCTATTGGTGTAGTCCCTATGGAAATCAGCTTGGAGGTTCCTCAGAAAGCTCAAAATAGACCCCACTCTAAGAAAACTGACAGTCCACATTCATTACTAACACATCGACAATAATCAGGAAATGGAAACAAATGAGCTATACATGAACTGATGAATGAATAATAAAAGGAAAGCATTTTGTACTTACCAGGCCAAGATCACCTGATATGGTTGCAAGGAATTAATCATGCCAGTTGATATAACTGAGGCTGTGACAATTTTATTGAAGGCATCCATACTTTTATACCTTTATCAGAAACAAAATATAATGGCTATTGTCAAGGTCAATACAGTTGTACTTTCCAGGACACAATGGCTTTGCAAGCTATACTGGGTACACAAGATTAATGTCGAAGACAACTTTTCTTGTCAAACTTTATCTTGAATAAGAGAACATACAGAGAGACAGGAAGTGGCCTGAATACTTCACTACCTGAGAGAGTGCATCACTATCCCAAGAACTCAAAGCCACATTGTTGCCCTGGAGCCATGGTCTCTAATCTAAGAAAACTATGTAGCATGCCTCTCAAAGCAGCTAGCTCCAGCCAACACCATGAATACCTGCAAAGTTTGTTTACACAATCGAATCTTACACAGTAAAAAAAAAAGTCTATGATATTCACAGGAATTGAATAAAGTTAGAAACCATCACTTTAGGTGAAGTAATACAGATGTAGAAAAACAAATATCACATCTCATATTTCTTCTCATTTGTTGATGTCAATGTTGAAACTTTAAACATGTGTGGTTATTAGAAATACTCATTGAGGTCAAGAATTTAGTACAGAGCTGTGGCCTGGATTTCAGGTGAGGGGAGACAGAACCCACTGGTCTAAAATGATAAAGAGAAAATAATAGAACAAGAAGACTTAACCTGGAATTGGACAGGGGAGGGCAGAGTATATGGGAAAATTCCAGGAGCAATAATAACACAGAAACCTTTTTTAAAATGATATTTGGAAAACTACTGCTTGGAAGAATTGAGATTGGAATAATATGTTCAAAACATGTTGTCAAACTTCTTAAGGAATTTTTAAAACATTCATTAAAATTATGTATATGTATATATATATATATATATATATATATATATATATATATATATATAAACATTTCAAAGGCTACAAAGCGTGACTAGGTGGTTCAAAGTACTTGCTGCTCTTTCAAATGAGAGACTCAGCATCCAAACACCACATGGTAAGCCCACAGCTCTCTGTGATACAATTCTAGGGTATCCAACCCTTTTTCCAGGCAATAGGCCCACACATGGTATGATCACATAGACACAGACAAAACAGTCATACGTATAAGATCTATTTTTAAAGAACCATTTAACCAATATGTTGGAATTGATTGCTGATTTGGTTGGTGAGGTTTTCAATGTGATTCATCAGAAATATTTCATATATTCTCTGTTACCAATATTGTATCGTTCTTCTCTTTAATGTTGTAATACTATTATGGACACTCCTTAACATGTCCTATGCACGTTTATATGCCTATTTCTGAATATCTTAGTAATCATTTTCCTCACATTTCACATGCTGAATTGTTACTTACATATGCTAATATTTTACTTGGCTAATGATGTAGAGGAGATGAAGGCTGGAAGGTAAAGTCAAGAGCAAAACCATCCTTTATTGACATAAGTCTTAGACAAGGCTATGCTGGATATCCAAGCTCTGTATATTTTCTCTCCTGCAGCAAGTGATAGGCAATCTTTTCTCCCTCCTCACATAAGTAGCTCAGGAGACTATGACATGTAACAATCTTCAGTTATTCAAGATACAGTCTTTTCTTTTGTCTCTAGCTGTCAGGTTATTCTTACAAAGTCTTAATTTTTCCAGCTAAGATGTGCTCAGGCTGTGAAATTACAATGTCTAGTGGTTTTGCAGTTCTTCAGCTCACAATATGAGGTTTGGGCTGAGGAAATGTTTCAATTGGTAAAGTGCTAGCGATGCAAAGAGGAGTACTTGAATTCAATTTCCAGAAGTGATGCTTAAAACAAAACAAAACAAAACAAAACAAAACAAAACAAAAAACAGTCCAACAAAGAAGAAGGGCTTAGGAAATATTCTTTAAAACCCAGTACTTTGGAGGTAGAGACAGGAGAGAGCATGGGTGTATGGGTCAGGAAGTCAGGCCAATAAATAAATAAATAAATAAATAAATAAATAAATAAATAAATAAATAAATGATAGGAGAGAGAGGGGAAAAATAATAAAAAAATAAAGGAAAGACTGGGGGCTGGAGAGTTGACTCAGCAGTTAATAGTGCTGACTGTTCTTCCAGAGGTCCTGAGTTCAATTCTCAGTAGCCCTATGGTGGCTCACAACTATACGTAATTCTGTAATCGGACCTGATACACTCCTCTGGTGTGTGTCTGAAGACTGCTACAGTGTACTCATAAAAATAAAAATAAATCTTGAAAAAAAAGAATGAATGACTGTATATCTAACTAACTATGTAAATTACCTAAATGTTAGCTAGGATTTCTGGCCTAAACACACACACACACACACAGACACATACACACACACACAGAGATAGATAGATAGAGAGAGAGAGAGAGAACACAGAGACACAGAGACAAAGAGAAAGGCAGAGAGAATTAAAACTTAGGGTTTTGTTTAATACAATCTAAATTTCCATTGACAAAGAATACAATCTTTTAAATTTTTTCCATGAAAAGTTTATGCCTGTAGTATGCAGTAAGCTGGTAGTTGACTGAACTGAGTCAAGCATTATTTTCCTTCAAAATTCTGAGACCGCTAAATGAGATGTAGCCATTTCCAACCTCTGTAAACAGATGATTGCTAGGATGTGTTCTGAGTGCAAGTGGTTTTATAGGGTTCACTACTTCCTCATTTGGTTTTCCATTGACAGGAGTCTAAGGAGTTGTTTTCCTTCAGTATGACATATGTTACCAGACAATTTCAAGTCACCAATGGGACATACCTTCTGACTCATTTCCATATTTCATTATAATAACTACACTGTCACTATCTAAATATAGATTTCTTTAAAATTAAAGCTTTGATTAAAGGCTCAATATGCAAGTCCTTCATTCATTGCATAATTACAGAACACCAAAGTAAAAACAGCAGGAGAGCTAGGCGGAGTGGGGGGGAGGGAAGACACAGACTAAGAGTGTGTAGGAGCTGTGCCAGAACTTGAGGATCCCAATGGAAGACTTGCACTCAGATCGAAGCACTGACTTCAGCATTGTGAAACAATAGTGTCTGATTACAAAAATTCTAAATGTTTAGTGATTGCAGTATAATTTAACGATGGTACCTACCTTGAGAAGAAGCTATGTCAGCTGTGTGCAGGTCCAGTCCCCTTTACTATCCCACCTACACAGCATTGTTTGCATCACACAAGTGAAGCATTTCCTTACAGTTAGAGTCTAATCAGATAATACAACACCTAAAGTCCAGAATAAAACAAAATAAACAGCAGACTTGGGAATGTGAAGGGAAGAGAGACCATTACCAACTCAAGTGTGGAGAAAACGCACAGGTGAAGGGTAACATGCAGCAAAGATGGATACATGGGTCAGAAAAACAAAAAGCAGGAGACTTAAGAACTCTGTCACAAATACAGAGACAAAACGCAGAGCTGAGACTGACAGAAAGACAATCCAAAGACTGCTACACCTGGAGATCCATCCCATATACAGCCACAAAACCCAGACACTATTGTGGATGCCAACAAATGCTCGTTGACAGGAGCCTAATATAGGCTGTCTCATGAGAGGCTCTGCTAGAGCCTGACAAATACAGCGCAGATGCTCACCACTAACCATTAGACTGAGTACAGGGTCCCCAATGGGGTCCCCAATGGAGGAGTTAGGAAAAGGACTGAAAAAACTGAAGGGATCTACAACCCCAAAGAAACAATAATATCAACAAACCAGACTTCCCCCACCCCCCATAGAGTCCCAGGGACTAAACCACCAACCAAGCAGTACACATGGAGGGATTCTTGGCTCTTGCTGCATATGTAGCAGAGGATGGCCTCGTTGGGCATCAATGAGGAGAAGCCCTTGGTCCAGTGAAGTCTTGATGCCCCAGTGTATGGGAATTCAAGGGCAGGGAGGCAGGAGTAGATGTGTGCGTTGGGGAACACCCTCATAGAAGCAGGGGAGGAAGGATGAGATAGCGGGTTTGGGGGGGGGGACCTGGAAAGGGGATAACATTTGAAATATAAAGAAAATGTTCAATAAAATAAAATTTGATAAAAAGAACTTTGTCACAAATATAGTTTTAAAAAATTATTTTATATTGCTTTGACCACTACATTCTTTACTATATTTGGCCTCCTCCCCTCAGCCTCTGAGAGGGTGTTCCCTTTCCCTACTGCCTCTGCCTTTCCTAGGTACATCCTCTCCCACTGAAGCCAGACAAGTCAGGCCTCTGGCATATATGTGCTTGATCCGCAGAGCACCCATGAATACCACATTATGTTAAATGTCTGTTTTCTGATATTGCCTGTCATTTATCATTAGTAATTCAGTAATGTTGAAGAAATTCAGTAATGAATTTAGTGGTAAACTCTGAAGGTTGTTCCAGGAAAATTGTCATCTTCAGATATATAAAATTTATTAATTAAAATGGCATAATAGGTCATTGAGGAAACTCCAAACAATAACACTCTATTTTCACCACATTTTTGATGACTATCATAGAAACAGTAGCAACTAGATATGAAGATAAGGCAAACTTATCTACATGATGAAACTATCTTAACTAAAGTAGCAAAATAATAACTGAACTTGAAATAAAAATAATATTAACTGTACATAGATTTTGTTTTTATTGGTTATTTTGGTTATTTTATTTACATTTCAAATGTTATCCATCTCCTGGTTTTTCCTCCACAAACCTCCTATCCCATCCCTCCTTCCTCTTGCTTCTGTGATGGTGTTCCTCTACCCACTCACCCACTTCTGCCTCACTGTCCTAGCATTCCCCTACACTGGGTCATCAAGCCTCCACAGGAGGGCCTCCCCTCCCAGTGATGTCAGATAAAGCCACTCTCTGCTGTATATGCAGTTGGAGCCATGGGTTCCTCCATGTGTAGTCTTTGGTTAGTGTTTTAGTCTGTTGGAAGTCTGGGGGTGGGGGGGTCTGGTTGGTTAATATTGTTCTTCTTATGGGGATGCAACCCCTTCAGCTCCTTCAATTCTCCTCTAACTCCTCCATTGGAGAACCCATGCTCAGTATGATGGTTGGTTGCAATCATCCACATCCATGTTGGTCAGGCTCTGGCAGAGCCTGAAGGAAGGATTCAATTGGATTCCTAAAAAAATGCAGTAGCAGAGGCCAAATATAGTAAAAAACAAACATATTATGAATATATATATATACATATATATATATATATGTATATACACACACATATGTGTGTGTGTGTGTGTGTGTGTGTCACAGTCTGCCACATTACATTCATAGAAGTACAAGAGAAATAACAAAATTTTAAGGAAGTAATCAATTTCAACGCTGTGGAACAATGTCCCTTGAAACCATGTTGTATGTCTGATAGTTTGAAACTAGTGCAAATAGGGAGCTAAGACATGTTTTTGGTCCCTGAGTTTGCCTCTGGTTCCTGGGTAGGTTTTGATTTTACAGATAATAATATGACCTGAATATCATAATATATACATATTATGAATATATATATACATATATATATGTATATACACACACATATATGTGTGTGTGTGTCACAGTCTGCCACATTACATTCATAGAAGTACAAGAGAAATAACAAAATTTTAAGAAAGTAATCAATTTCAACGCTGTGGAACAATGTCCCTTGAAACCATGTTGTATGTCTGGTAGTTTAAAACTAGTGCCAATAGGGAGCTAAGACATGTTTTGGTCCCTGAGTTTGCCTCTGGTTCCTGGGTAGGTTTTGATTTTACAGATAATAATATGACCTGAATATCATATTATTCTATTTGATGTTTTATCTGTCAGATACTTTTCTGTGATTCTGTCATAGAAATACTAGTTTCTGTTAAGTTACAGCTTCTGGAGTCAGATTATTTCAGTTCAGAACAGTTATCTGTATGGCCTATCTGAACTCTTTCCTCCTTTTACAAAATGGGAAGGTTAAAAATACTACTACTTCTTGAAAGGCAGGATGTTAGTGGAAGGGAACTGACTAATACTGGAGTAAGTGCAATTTAAATGACAACTAGTAATGGTTAATTCTATTATTATAATTCATGCTTATTTGCTTTTTCCTTTCCTTCTTACTTTTTTTTTTATTTCTTTGGAGACAGACTACCACTTGATAACCCTGGTTGGACTGGGTCCTGGATTATATGGATCATGGTGGCCTAGAACTCATAGTAGTTCTGCCTCACCTGAAGGTTTATGGGATATATGGGGAGGGGGGATCTGGGAAAGGGGAAATCATTTGGAATGTAAACAAAGAATATAGAAAATAAAAATATTAAAAAAAGAAAAAAAATGAGGAACCCATTCCTTTTTAAACCATTCTTGTAAATGTGTTTCAGGTCTGCCTCTACTATTGTTGAGACTGATGTTTGACTATTTTACATTTATTGCACAATGCAGTTGTATAGTAACACAAATATTCAATTTATGCCTTTTGTGTATATGTGTGTTTTATTGTTCAGAAAATTGTTCCCTCCCAGACAAGATGGATGAAATGGCAATCATTGAATTAGATGTTGATTTTCCTGTTTCTTTTGATATTATTATAAGTTGGGCCAGCATACATCATCTGGGGTCTGTCCTTGAATCTGCTATGGGCTAGTGATGGAGGATCTAGCATAAGATTCTTTTTTTTTAATTATTCAATATAATTTTTTATTTACATTTCAAATGATTTCCCCTTTTCTAGCCCCCTACTCCCCAAAAGTCCCGTAAGCCCCCTTCTCTCCCCCTGTCCTCCCACCCACCCCTTCCCACTTCCCCGTTCTGGTTTTGCCGAATACTGCTTCACTGAGTCTTTCCAGAACAAGGGGCCACTCCTCCTTTCTTCTTGTATCTCATTTGATGTGTGGATTATGTTTTGGGTATTCCAGTTTTCTAGGTTAATATCCACTTATTAGTAAGTGCATACCATGAGTCACCTTTTGAGTCTGGGTTACCTCACTTAGTATGATATTCTCTAGCTCCATCCATTTGCCTAAGAATTTCATGAATTCATTGTTTCTAATGGCTGAATAGTACTCCATTGTGTAGATATACCACATTTTTTGCATCCACTCTTCTGTTGAGGGATACCTGGGTTCTTTCCAGCATCTGGCAATTATAAATAGGGCTGCTATGAACATAGTAGAGCATGTATCCTTATTACATGGTGGGGAATCCTCTGGGTATATGCCCAGGAGTGGTATAGCAGGATCTTCTGGAAGTGAGGTACCCAGTTTTCGGAGGAACCGCCAGACTGATTTCCAGAGTGGTTGTACCAATTTGCAACCCCACCAGCAGTGGAGGAGTGTTCCTCTTTCTCCACACCCTCTCCAACACCTGCTGTCTCCTGAATTTTTAATCTTAGCCATTCTGACTGGTGTAAGATGAAATCTCAGGGTTGTTTTGATTTGCATTTCCCTAATGACTAATGAAGTTGAACATTTTTTAAGATAGCATAAGATTCTTTACCCATATGTCTCTAAACTGCAGCTATGGGATATAGTTCCTGGGATATTTGTGTCTTAGCATATAGAAGTCAAAGTTTGATTTCTGATGCTATAACAAGAACCAAAGGAGTTGTGAGGGGGGAACAAGCTCTATACATGTCAGCCTATAATTCTACCTCATTGGTAAATGGATATAGTCAAGGGCAATGGTAATCAGGAGTGCACCAGAGGTCAGTTCACAAAATAAGTAGGATGTGGTTGGATAAAGATATGGTCAGGTCTGGAACCCAGAACTCCAGTTTTCTTTTACAATTCCTATAATATAAATAATGTAAACAAATGCCAATTTCTTCTTCCCCCCAAATCCCAACTGTGGTTTATGATAATTTTAAGTGAAACTACTGTGACATAAAATAGGTTGTTTTGTATAATATATAATATAGTGTCTAAATAATTTTTCAATAAGATTTTAATTTGTACAATTGTGATAGTTATTTTAGCTGGCCAAAAATGAATATAGCATTCTTTAGTAATTCTCAAATTGTTTTCCTCAGTGATAGCTTTGGCCATATCTATTTTAAAATCTATTGAATTTGTATAATTGAACCACATTTCACTGTGATTGCTTCCATTTTCTTACTCCTTGATCACAGTGATAAAATGTCTATACTTAATTTAAGTGTGTGGAGAATCATGCCAGTAACTTTGTAATAGAAACCGCACATTAAGCAATGGGTCAATGTGTGTGTGTGTGTGTGTGTGTGTGTATGTGTGTGTGTGTATAAACATATCTAGGTTGCACATATTGCTCATAAGGCATCTATCTGACATGTTAAGCAGAAGTTTCTATTACCTCTATTACTTTCTATTTCTATGAGCATCTGGAAATGTTAACAATGAGACTGGCAGCAATATGCAACTGAAAGCTATCCAGTCTTCAAAAAGAAAGCAAAGTCCTTTGCTATACCCTGACAGCAAAATTTGCTAAGACAGCAATAATTGTATCTTAAATCCTAGTGTTTATTCAGTTTATATAAAATTACTATAATTTTTAAATAACCATGTTGTTATGTGAAACCTTTCACCTTCTTAAAGTCCTCAGGAAGAATATGAATGCTAGGTGCCTTTTGGTTTCCTAACCTGATTTTTTAAAAACGTAATTGTGTGTGTGTGTGTGTGTGTGTGTGTGTGTGTGTTCCTCATTAGATGTATACCATGTTCATACATAAGTCACATTAGGTGTCCCATAACCTGGAACTGGAGTTACAGATGGTTGTGAGTTGTCATGTGGGTGCTAAGCATTGAATTCATATCCTCTCCACTTGGTGCCTTTAATCACCGATCAATCTCTACAGTCTTATAGTATGATTTTTAAGTAATATAAAAATTTATATCTACTTATGTTCAATTTATTTATATTTTAAAAGGCCAGAAAAATAAAAATAACATACTTCTAATGGCTCTACACTATACTCTTATGGAATCTGTAATATATACATATTTGTTGCAAACAAAGCCTTATGTGATATATTTCAAAAAGAAAGGTTAAGTAAGTTGCTTTCCCTAACAATGTGTTACTGTAATTCTTCCATTTTGTGACATGAGGTTTAGTATATTCAAATATTTCTTTTAAAGTCCTGCACTCTCTTCATTATACAAGACAGAGAAATTTAGACAGGCACAGGCATAAACATCAGAAGGAATGAAGAGTGATTCTTCTAGCCCAAACAACACTGTTATTTCAGTTGTGACCTAATAAAACTAACATTTCCAATGAAGCCAATGTAGATATTTGTTTACACCCCAGAGAATAAGCATATAATAAAGACACCTGGCTTAGTTGTAATCAAATTCATACTAGATTCATTTGCTCTCTTTTATATAAAATTCACAAGGTATCACTGACCTTCTGAATTCACTGTGGAAGGTAGTGAAATGTGGACACATCTTTTCTCTGGCAAAACACAATGGCAGGTACTGATGCTAGAACAGGAGAAAATGACTACTACAAAGTTTTTAGAGAATCAAATAGAAACTCTGACTGCTTCGTATATTGCTGAAATTGTATACTCTTTCAGTATTGTTATTGGAATAGATTTCCCAAACAGAAATGCTGATGAATTCATTTATATATATATATTTGAAATCCTCAGAGATTTATCTTACTTAGTAGCAAATTGTGATCAGTAAAAAACAAGGAAAGGGAAGTTAAAAAGAACTAGATCAGCATTTGTGCATTTATAGATTCCACTAAAAGTTATTCTACTTGTCTCTTACCCATCTGCTCTGATAATGACTCTTGTCTATTGAGAGTGCTTGCAAATCTGCTTTAACCCATATTTCAGACTTCCCTAATTAATCTCTCCATTTCCCACAGTCTACATTTTCTTCATCTGGATTTCCACATGTTAATGCCTAGGGCTTCTTAGTCGATGTATGCCTACATGCTATCTAATAAAACCTGGATGATGTAAAAGATTGTCGCATCTGTAATTGATATTTGGAGACAGGGATTTTCTAGAGAAATAAGAAGAAAAATTACATTATCAAGAACTTTGAATGTATTGAGGCAGTAGAGGTTGTATCAAATGTATTCACAAGTAAATTATTTGCAGATTGTCTTAGTCAGGCTTTCTATTTCTGCACAAACATCATAACCAAGAAGGAAGTTGGGTAGAAAAGGGTTTATTCAATTTACATTTCCACATTGTCATTATCACTAAAGGAAGTAAGGACTGGAATTCAAGCAGATCAGGAAGCAGGAGCTGATGCACAGGCCATGGAGGGATAGTTACTTACTGGCTTGAATCCCCTGGCTTGCTCAGATTGCTTTCTTTCTTTTTTTTTTATTCATTAAATTTTTTATTTACATTTGAAATGATTTCCCCTTTTCTAGACCCCCACTCCCGAAAGTCCCATCAGCTCCCTTCACTCCCCCTGTTTTCCCACCCAACCCTTCCCACTTCCCTGTTCTGGTTTTGCCCTATACTGCTTCACTGAGTCATACCAAAATTAAATCAGGACCAAATAGATCATCTAAACAGTCCCATAATCCCTAAAGAAATAGAAGGGGTCATAGAAAACCTTCCAACCAAAAACAGCAGAGGACCAGATGGTTTCAGTGCAGAATTCTATCAGACCTTCAAAGAAGAGGTAACACCAATACTCGTCAAATTATTCCACAAAATAGAAACAGAAGGAACACTACCCAATTCCTTCTACGAAGCCACAATTACACTGATACCAAAACCACACAAAGATCCAACAAAGAAAGAGAACTTCAGACCAATTTCCCTTATGAACATTGATGCAAAAATACTCAATAAAATTCTTGCCAACTGAATCCAAGAGCACATCAAAACGATCATCCACCATGATCAAGTAGGCTTTATCCCAGGGATGCAGGGTTGGTTCAATATACAGAAACACATCAATGCAATCCACTACATAAACAAGGTCAAAGAATAAAACCACATGGTCATTTCATTGGATGCTGAAAAAGCATTTGACAAAATTCAGCATTCTTTCATGCTTAAAGTCTTGGAAAGAACAGGAATTCAAGGCCCATACCTAAACATAGTAAAAGCAATATACAGCAAACCGGTAGCCAGCATCAAACTAAATGGAGAGAAACTTGAAGCAATCCCACTAAAATCAGGGAGTAGACAGGGCTGCCCCCTTTCTCCTTATCTTTTCAATATTGTACTTGAGGTACTAGCTCGGGCAATTTGACAATATAAGGAGGTCAAAGGGATACAAATTGGAAAGGAAGAAGTCAAACTATCATTATTTGCAGATGATATGATAGTCTACCTAAGTGACCCAAAAAAACTTCACTAGAGAACTCCTACAGCTGATAAACAACTTCAGCAAAGTGGCAGGTTATAAAATCAACTCAAGCAAATCAGTAGCCTTCTGATACTCAAAGGATAAGCAGGCTGAGAAAGAAATTAGGGAAATGACCCCCTTCACAATAGCCACAAACAGTATAAAGTATCTTGGGGTGACTCTTACCAAACATGTGAAAGATCTGTATGACAAGAACTTCAAGACTATGAAGAAGGAAATGGAAGAAGACCTCAAAAAATGGAAAAACCTCCCATGCTCATGGATCAGCAGGATTAATATAGTTAAAATGGCCATTTTGCCAAAAGCAATATACAGATTCAATGTAATACCCATCAAAATCCCAACTCAATTCTTCACAGAGTTAGAAAGAGCAATCCTCAAATTCATCTGGAATAACAAAAAACCCAGGATAGCTAAAACTATTCTCAACAATAAAAGAAACTCTGGGGGTGTCAGTATCCCTGACCTCAAGCAATACTACAGAGCAATAGTGTTAAAAAACTGCATGGTATTAGTACAGTGACAGGCAGGCGGATCAATGAAACAGGATTGAAGATCCAGAAATGAACCCACACACCTATGGCCACTTGATCCTCGACAAAGGGGCGGAAAACATCCAATGGAAAAAAATAGCCTTTTCAACAAATGGTGCTGGTTCAACTGGAGGTCAGCATGCAGAAGAATGGGAATTGATCCATCCTTGTCTCCTTGTACTAAGCTCAACTCAGCTTGCTTTCTTTTAGAACACAAGCCTAGCACCCACACTGGTTCCTCCCCTTTTGATAACCAACTTAGAAAATGCCCTACAGCTGGATCTCATGGAGGCACTTCCCCAACTGAAGCTCCTTTCTCTTTGATAACTCCAACCTCTGTCAAGTTGATAGACAAAACCAGCCAGTACACATACTAACAGTATAGTCTCCCATTAACTTAGTTATATTTGCTTAATTGTTACTCTTATTTTGAGTTGAGGAATCCTACAAGACTTAATTAATGTGCCAAAGGACCCACAACAAGTAGCATGGCTTATTTTCAGAGTAAGTCATTTTCATAAAGACCAAATTATACTTCTGTTCATAATTTTGTTTCTTTCTACATATGTGAGAATCAAAAGTGAAGCAAGAACACAATGTAATAGAAGAGAAATGACTCTAGGGAAAGAAAAAGTACACTTATGTTCCCTAGTTGAAGTTGGAAGATGGACAGTAATATATAGTCCTATATGTGCAAATAAATTTTAAAGAGCATCTGGGAACTTCATATTGTAAGAGTTTATTCAACAGGTCAGAATGCCATCTTGAAAGTCATGATAAATCTCAATTCATTTTAAAATTTGACAATCAGATAATTAAACCTCAGACTTTTAAAGTGATTAAATATTTTCACAAAGTAAAAAAAAACATACAAAATAAAACAGAAAGAATATAGAAAACAGTGCAAAGATATTAAAAAGATCCATGTGCATTGTTGTTAACATTGGTTAAATTACTGATTTGAAAACAATTTAAAACACCAAACACAATAGTGAAGAATGCTTCAGTTATTATATAACAAGCACAATTTCTTTATAACCTGTTGTTCGGTGTCTTAGTCAAGGTTTCTATTCCTGCACAAACATCATGACCAAGAAGCAAGTTGGGGAGGAAAGGGTTTATTGAGCTTACACTTCCACATTGCAGTTCATCACTAAAGGAAGCCAGGACTGGAACTCAAGCAGGTCAGGAAACAGGAGCTGATGCAGTGGCCACGGAGGGATGTTTCTTACTGGTTTGCTTCCCCTGGCTTGCTCAGCCTGCTCTCTTATAGAACCCAAGAGCACCAGCCCAAAGGTGGTACCACCCATAAGGGGCCCTCCCCACTTGATCACTAATTGAGAAAATGCCCCACAGCTGGATCTCATGAAGGCACTTCCCCAGATGAAGCTCCTTTCTCTGTGATAACTCCAGCCTGTGTCAAGTTGACACACAAAACTAGCCAGTACATTCCGTTATTGCTAACCACTGGTGACACTAACCCCATGCTGTATTTGTTACAAACATTCCCCTAGCAATTAGATATTAAATGCTGCTAAAATTCTTGAGAAACATTTTATTAATATCTTTCTGCATTTAATTTTGGTATAAGTAAACTATACTTAAAAAACAAGCATCTTCACTGAATTTAGAGGGCTGAAAGTAAGTGATACAAAAGACAAAATTTCTAGTTCTGAGAAGTACTCAGCAAGAATAACTACTTAGTCTCTTTCAACTAGATTATACCATAATTTTCTTAGACAGTTTCACTGTGTAACGAGTCTGGAACTCACTGTAGACCAGATCTGTTTGCCTCTCACTCTCCACAGTTGATTGAAGACCCACCATGCCTGACTATGCATTATACTTTTAAATGACTATCTTAATAAGGAGTTACTATTATTCTGCTAAGTGGTCATAGTATTAAACAGACTCCTAATGACTTATAATTATATCCATAGATCCAGAGGTTAGTGTATCTGCCAATTGTCATCACAGAAACTAATTTTTTTCCCTTCAGCAATTAGTGCAACTAGTCAAGGATCAGAGAATAAGCGATTATAGAATACTCAAGTCTAAGTGCTCTATCTGTGTCACACCACTGTCACAGAAGACTTAGGAATCTTTGAAGATGAAAAGAAAGCATCTAAGACCCAGATGTGGTGTAAGACAAAAAGAAAACTGCTTTCTGGACACAGTAGGGCAGTTGTACATATGAATTCACAACATAGGAAACACCAAGCAGAAAACCTGCCTAAACCCAAGACAGAGAAGTCCCAAATGGAAAGAATAGGAGAACATTAATTTCCTCTGATAGAGTATGCATTTACATTAGGACCCTTGATTTCAACAGTGAAAGTAACGTGAAGTGCTACAATTTACAGAATGTCAGTGACGTTACTGCATGTGAGACACAATTAGATAATTGAATAATGGCAAAATAAATAAATTATATATTTATATATGATGTGTTTATCATGAGAGGCTTGCATTTAAGGTATTATGATCTTCTGACATACAATTTAAAAATGAACACATTAAATTGGTGTCAACCTTCACACTTCAGTATATATTAAATCAGATGTTAGAATTGTCCATGGTGGGATGTGGCATCCCTAGACCCATGGGATTTTTCACAATGAACTCAGCATAAGGAATTTGAAAACTTGTCTGAAACAATATTTTGCAGAATTAAGTTGGGTTACTTAAAATATATGTGTGTTTTCTATTCGTTTTAATAACTTAAATTTTATATACAGTGGATTTAGAAATTTTATACACATAAATAAAATATACTTTATTCAGTTTTGTTAACGTTCTCAGTCAATTTTTTGAACATACTATATTTTCAAATAAACAAACTTTCACATGAAATCTAATAAAAATTAAGAATAGTGTATATTTATATATAATAAATGTTTATGACTATAAATATGTAATATATTCTTGGGTCATAAAATCAATAATATTCACTTTACTGCATATAGAACATTGAAAATTGTAAAAGCTGATATTTATGACAGCCCTCATAAGAAATTTTATATCCTAAATTTTATTACTATGCTAATATACAGCTCTCCCTCAATATGATATTTCAAATCTATTCTCAAAATTTTTCAAGTTTTCAAAATATTTTCTAAAGCCTGTGAATTAATCATCAAGAAAGTATGTTGTATTAAAAGTACATTGCTTTAGGTTGGACATGCATCTTGTAATGAAGTATGTTTCTTTTTCAAGGATCCCATGCTACTTTCTTTTATCATGCTACTACTCTTGTAGTCCTGATATTACTAATCATTGTCTGTTTAAGTCTGATAATGAAAACTAAACTAAACTTCTAAAAAAAAAAAAAAAAAAAAAAAAGAACAAGCCTGGTGATGGTGGCACATGCTTTTAATCCTAGCACTCTGGGAGGCAGAGGCAGGCAGATTTCTGAGCTCGAGGCCAGCCTGGTCTACAGAGTGAGTTACAGGACAGTCAGGTCTACACAGAGAAACCCTGTCTCAAATAAACAAAAAAATAAAAACAAAAATCCTAAGCTTCTGAAGTTATGGTGGAAATATATTTAGAGAAATTGTTTTCAAAAGGAAACATATTTCTAGGTTCTGTAATTTATGGCAAGAAATGTATTCCTCTCTTCGTAGGCGGAGTCCTAAGATTAAGGACTTGGGACCCATCTCAGTTAGTTCAGAGTCAGCTAGACTACATGAGGTCCTTGTTAAAAATGAAGATAAAATGAGAGAGTGCTAAATTCACTGTGAGAATTTTAAACTTATTTGCCAGTTACTTTTCTGTTGCTCTGAGAAAGTACCATGATCAAATGCAACTTAAGGAATAAAGATATATATATATATATATATATATATATATATATATATATATATATATATACATACATACATACACACACATATTTTTAATATAGATTCCAGAAGGATTTACTTTTGTGGATAGAATATTATAGTTTCAGGAGAAAAAGCTAACTTATCACATTTTATGCTCACATGAGGGGCAGAGAGAAGGAATAAGAAGAAGAACAAAGCTATAAAACCTCAAAACCTGTTCCCAGTGACACACTTTGTCCAGCATGTCTCTGTCTTCTAATGATCCCAAGACCTTCCCAAATAATGCCATCAATTAGAGTCCAAGTGTTCAAACGCATAAGCCTATGGGGAAAGTTTCTTATGAAATACAACACATTTTCTTACAAACTAGAAGTGTAGCTATGTTACAGGAAAAAAACATTCTCTGTGCTGGTTGAGTCATTTACTGGACAAAATAAAGAAAATATGGAATGATTGCTCAATTTCTTCTCTTTGACTACAAAATCAAGAAGGGTGATGTGACATGACCTATGTGCAATTTGTACACATGATAAACTTACCTCAGACCTGCATAGCCCCAAGCTAGAAGGTCCAAATATTAAAACTAAACTATGAGTAAAGGCACCTATCATTTCCCAGGAAGGAACCATTATCTCCATTAGCTTCTTAGGGAAATAAGCTTATATTCTGTCTTGTGGACTATTGACTATAAACCTAAAATGTCTTCAACATAGATAAACTTGAAATCGTGTTCCAGAAAATGATAACTTTCCTCCTGAGGACAGCAGGAACACTAGACATTTCTGAAGGCTTTTTCAAACATTAACCACCTAGAGTTCATAGAAATTTTGCCTGGAGAATACTTGTCCTTTAGCTACTTCAATTCAATACGAACTGTAGCAAAATCTGATACCTTTTCCCTTAAAGGTCTAAATAAAGTTGATGCTAACTGGCCTTCAAGAAGTCTAGGGAGGTCAAGCTTCAGAACAGATTCAACTCTGTTCTGTTCCCTGTAAAGGACATTTTTTCACTGTAAATGTGTATCATAAAAAGGCACTTGTTCTTAGATACTAAATACAATATATTTGGTTATATTCAGTCTTGAATTTGTAGAAGAATTTTAATCCCACAAAATGGTCTCTGCTAAGGGACCACACTTCCTGGATTACAGCATGATCTGGCTAGAGTACAGACACACCCTTACTACACACCTTAGATCCCTAACAGTGAAGGTAAGGTTAGTGTGTTGAAGGAAGCAGCCATGTTTGAAAGTGACATCTAATTGAGGAGTATAAGAAGTGATGAATCAGAGAAAGATTTGAAAGAATGAGTCAGAGAGAAGATATACAAACTCTCACAAGAACAGCATAGGAAAGAGAAGCTGCTTAAAAGCAGAGAGAGAGGGAAATAAAAGTGGTGTGGTGTGTGGTGAGTGGTATGTGTATATGACACCTTGACAGAGACAGGTTACAGAGAGAATGAGCTAGACATAGGTGAAGACAGAACGATTCAGAGAATGAGAAAGAGCCAGAAGATTAGAACACGGTGCCAAAGTTAGAATACGTCCAGGCAGAGAAATTCAGTTATAAGCCAAGAAAAGCTAGATTTAATTGGTCAGAATGGAAAATTAGATTGCATAGAGGCTAGAAGCTTCTAATCCTAGGTCTAGGAATAGTTAGAACAGCTGGGTGGTAGTGGCACATGCCTTAAATCCCAGCACTTGGGAGGTAGAGGCAGGCAGATTTCTGAGTTCAAGGCCAGCCTGGACTACAGAGTGAGTTTCAGAACAGCCAGAGCTGCACAGAGAAAGCCTGACTTGATAAAAACCAAAGAAAGAAAAGAAAGAAAGAAAGAAAGAAAGAAAGAAAGAAAGAAAGAAAGAAAGAAAGAAAGAAAGAAAGAAAGAAAGAAAGAAAGAAAGAAGGAAAGAAAGAAGGAAAGAAAGAAGGAAAGAAAGAAAGAAAAAGAAATAGAATAATGAAAGATGTGTTCTAGGCTCATCCCACACCAAGCTCATTCGACAGCTTGGGGAAGGCTCTCATTTTGTCATGTCATCTGGGCAATAAAAATAACATCTACATCTGGTGATTTATGTGATGTAGAAGTAGAAAGCCCACCAACATTGTAGAAAGCAGAGGACATCTGAAAGAAGTGTCACTGATGAGAGAAGTCATCTGACAGAAAACCATACAGAAAAAATTTACCTGAATCATCTCCAGAGAATGTATTAGTTCTTTAACTCTGAAGTTGCAGGAGCCTCTGAGACAACAAATCGCAATAAGCCACCCCAAAAGAGAGTTTTAATTATATAGACATTCTCTTACACTTGAAAAGGGAAAACTCCATTTCAGATCCCTTGAGAGCAATGGTAGGGCTTGAGGGGATAAAAATGTTACTTGAAAAAGCCATCACAGTCCTTATTGCAACTATAACTACTGGAGTAAACCCATCCTTACTTTCAATTGCAATTTTTATATATTTTCTCTAAAAAAATTGAAAAACAGCTGTATAAAAAGAAAAATTAGCTACAAATATGAGTAAACTGGCCTGAGAGACAGAAGACAAAGGAAAAGAACAAAAAAGTGATTAATTTGAACCTATGGTACCTAATGAAATTGAGGCTAAAAATGAACAACAGCCCGTAGAACATACATCATCCCACTTAATGAAATTTTGAGGAAATGTGCCCACTTCTATTAGCTCTACCAATTACTCAAAAACAAATGCCAGAAAATGGTGACAACTCACAAAATGAATAATTCCTTTGGAATTCTGTTAAGATCCAATATCTTAAACATTTTAAAGACTCAAAAACAATGTATGGAACGTACTCAACCTATGTTAGTGAGATGTTAAATACCTGGGCTAACCAACACAGGATTATCCCCCAAGACTGGAAAGACTTAGCAGCTGTTGTGCTGGAAGCTGGTTCTCACAATGGCTGACATGGTGGCAAGAGTCATAATTGTGGAAAATCATAATAGGTCTAAAAGTATTAATATCATAAAAGATATTATTAGGTGGTGGCTCTACTATTATTGAATGCACTTTAGTAGCTATAAGAGCCAGGGATAAAGTGGAGGAATAGTGAAAGGGATATGTTATTCACAAAGACTATGCAAAGCCCCAGAGAGATTTTTACTGATGTTTTTACATAGATTAATATCTGTTATAGCAGGGTAATATCTGATCCAGATGGGAGACAGGTATTAGTTTAAACTTTAGCTTTCCACGATACAAATTCAGACTGTAAAAAAGTTCTTAGATCTTCAAAATCTTGATCAGTTCCCATGGATGTTTGGATTAAAACTACTGTTAATATTGACCATAATGACTTTAATTGGATAAGCGATGACCAATAATCCTTAGATATCAAAAAGTCCATTGTTTCACCTGTGAGAGATGAGGTCATTTGAAAAGGATTTTAGGCAAGGTGTTCCTAGAAACTTCTCTAGCAGACTTCGGCCTTCCAGGATTTGTAGAAGGTGTGGTAAGGGTAGGCAATAGACTAGTGAATGAAAATGAGCAAGGGATATGCAAGGTAATCTCTTATACAAGGTAATTCCTTTCTGATGGAAACCCCCTTTGACGTAATCCCATTAACATGGAAAATATTACCCCCAAGGAAATGCTCTAGGCTCAGCCCAAACCTTGAAATTGCACAGCTTGGGTAGAGCTCTCATTTTCTCACTTCATCTGAGGAAAAAAAAAAATCAACTTTTACATGAAGTTGTAAGAAGGAAGCTAAAGGTAAATTATTCATCTATTGTTGTTATTCCATCATGGAATAAGGCTGCATAACCTTCTTCAATACCTATGAGATACTTTCTTAAACACTTGAAATTGTCTTTTGATATGTTTAGATTCAAGTCATTCATTGAACTCTAAGTAGAAGTGTCTGACTCTAAAATAAATAATAGAGTCCCATGATGTGTGTGTGTGTGTGTGTGTGTGTGTGTATCCTGAAAAATAAATCAGTTAACACTGTTGGAACTGTATAATGGTGTTCACATTACTAAGAAACATGATTTGTGAGTGATTCAGTTGGCAGGTAAATATTAGGGTGTCAGTTCATTTAGAATAATTTAACTTAGTCCTCCTTTTGGAAGTAATGCATGTATAACTCAGCTCTTCCTGACTTATTTGTTTATACTGCCAACTAAATGAGAAATGGACTTTAGAAAGGCATCCATAGCATTCTGAGATAGCATAATCTTGAAACCAGAAACTTTGGTCCTTATATATCACAGACATTAGTCCTCCACTGAATGTTTTCTCATTCTGTAGACTATTTCCTAATCAATTATTCACTTTGATTTATAGAAACTTTGGAGTTTCATGTGATCAGATGTGTTAATTCTTAGAATTTATTGTCTTTGTGGAAAGACAGTCTGACATGCAGGACATACAGTAATTGCTTTGCAATCATGGGAAGTCATTTTTCTGTTCAGGGGCCATCAGCTCTTTTTTATTACAAGCTATAACATTTCAATGCTATTTTAGCTCAAAAGGCCACTTTTGAAATGAAAAACATAATAGAAAATGGAAATGAAAATTGTACTTAAGGAGGTATTAAAATCTTAAGAATAATAGTTTTATTTGTGATAAATATAAATAAATGCATGAAAATAAAAATATAAAGAAGATCACTACAAACATTTGATATGATAATTAATATTGTGATTTTTGCTGTTTAATTTCCATTTTGCTAAATACTAATTGAAATTCAGGGATGATATAAAAACTCCAAAATACCTTTGAAACCCTTGAACTTAGTTGGTAGTGAAGACATTTTTCTTTAGAATAAACTCATTTTTGTACCTGAGAACCAATGATGTTGCTCACATATCACAGAATTTTAGCTAAAACAGTATTTATTTCTGAGATTTGTTACAACTCACTGTTCCTATTTTATTAGATATTTTCTTTATTTACATTTCAAATGTTACCCCCTTTATGCTTTCCCCTCCAAAAATACCCTATCCCATCACCCTATTCCCCCTACTTGCCAATTCACCAACTCCCATTTCCCTGTCTTAGTATTTCCCTATACTGGGACATTCAGCTTTCTCAGGACCAAGTGCCTCCCCTTCCTCTGATGTCCAACAAAGCCATCCTCTGCTACATATGTAATTGGAGCCATGGGTCCCTCCATGTGTACTCTGGTAGTTTAGTCCCTGGGAGCTTTGTGAGTACTGGTTGGTTCATACTGTTATTCCTCCTATGGGACTGACTGCTCCTTCGGCTACTTGAGTCCTTTCTCTAGCTCCTCCATTGGGGACCTTGTCCTCAGTCCATTCGTTGACTGGGAGCACCCACCTCCATATTCCTCGGGTACAGGAAGAGCCTCTCAGGAGACAGCTATATCACGCTCCTGTCAGCAAGTGCTTGTTGGCATCCACATTAGTGTCTGGGACTGGTTAACAGTATCTGGGGTGGATGCCCAGGTAGGAAATCTCTTTCCTTCAGTCTCTGCTCCACATTTTGTCTATGTATCTCCTCCCATGGCTGTTTTTTCCCCCATCTAAGAAGGACCAAAGTATCCATATTTGGGTCTTCCTTCTTCTTGAATTTCAAATGGTCTGTGAATTGTATCTTGGGTATTCCAAGCTTCTGGGCTAATATCCACCTATCAGTGAGTGCATACAGTGTTTGTTCTTTTGTGATTGGGTTACCTTACTCAGGATGATATTTTCTAGTTCCATCCATTTGCCTAAGAATTTCATGAATTCATTGTTTTTAATAGATCAATAGTACTCCATTTTGTAAATGTATCATAGATTCTGTATCCATTCTTCTGTGAGGGACATCTGGGTTCTTTCCTGGTTCTTTCTATTATAAATAAGGTTGCTGTGAAGATAGTGGAGCATGTGTCCTAATTACATGTTGGAGTATCTTCTGGGTATATGCCCAGGAGTGGTATAGCTGGGTCATCAGGTAGTACTATGTCCAATTTTCTGAGGAATCCGCCAAACTGATTTCCAGAGTGGTTGGATTAGTTTGCAATCCCACCAGCAGTGGAGGAGTGTTCCTCTTTCTCCACATCCTCCTCAGCACCAGCTGTCACCTGAGTTTTGGATCTTAGCCATCCTGACCAGTATAAGTTGGAATCTTATGGCTGTTTTGATTTGCATTTCCCTAATGACTAAGGATGTTGTACATTTCTTTAGGTGCTTCTCAACCATTCAAGTTTCCTCGGTTGAAAATTCTTTGTTTAGTTCTGTTCCCCATTTTTAATAGGGTTCTTTAGTTCTCGGGAGTCTAACTTCTTGAGATCTTTGTATGTATTGAGTATTAGCCCTCTGTTGGATGTAGGGTTGGTAAAAATCTTTTCCCAATTTGTTGGTTGCTACTTTGTACTATTGACAATGTTCTTTGCCTTACAAAGGATTTACAGTTTTATGAGGTCCCATTTGGTGATCTTGGAGCATAAGTTATTGGTATTCTGTTAAGGAAATGTCCCCTTGTGCCCATGGGCTCAAGGATCTTCCCAACTTTCATTTCTATTAGTTTCAGTGTATCTGGTTTTATGTGGAGGTCTTTGATCCACTTGAGCTTTGTACAAGGAGATAATAATGGATTGATTTGAATTCTTCATGCTAACTGCCAGTTGAACCAGCACCATTTGTTGAAATGGCTATCTTTTTTCCACTGGATGGTTTTAGCTGCTTTGTCAAAGATCAAGTGTCTCTATGTGTGTGGGTTCATTTCTGGGTTTTCAATTCTATTCCATTGATCTATCTGCCTGTCACTGTATCAATACCATGCAGGTTTTTTTTTTATCACTATTGCTCTGTAGTACAGCTTGAAGTCTAGGATATTGATTTCCCCAGATATTTTTTATTGTTGAGAATAATTTTCACTATCCTGGGTTTTTTATTATTCCAAAGAAATTTGAGAATTGCTTTTTCTAACTCTATGAAGAATTGAGTTGGGATTTTGATGAGGATTGCATTGAATCTGTAGATTGCTTTTGGATAGATGGCCATGTTTACTATATTAATCCTGCAAATCCACAAGCATGGGAGATCTTTCCATCTTCTAAGGTCTTCTTTGATTTCTTTCTTCAGAGACTTGAAGTTCTTGTCATACAGACTTTTTACTTGTTTGGTTAGAGTCACACCAAGATATTTTATATTGGTTGTGGCTATTGTGAAGGGTGTTGTTTCCATAATTTCTTTATCAGTCTGTTTATCCTTTGAGTATAGGAAGGCTACTGGTTTGTTTGAGTTAATTTTATAGCAGGCCACTTTGCTGAAGTTGTTTATCAGCTGTAGGAGTTCTCTGGTGCAGTTTTTGGGTTCACTTAAGTATATTATCATATCATCTTCAAATAGTGATAGTTTGACTTCTTCCTTTCCACTTTGTATCACTTTGACCTCCTTTTGTTGTCTAATTGCTCTAGCTAGAACTTCAAGTACTGTACTTAATAGAAATGGAGTGAGAGAGCAGCCTTGTCTATTCCCTATTTTAGTGGGATTGCCTCGAGTTTCTCTCCATTTAGTTTGATGTTGGCTATTGGTTTGCTGCATATTCCTTTTACTCTGTTTAGGTATGGGCCTTGAATTCCTGATCTTTCCAAGACTTCTAACATGAAGGGATTCTGAATTTTGTCAAATAATTTTTCTACATCTAATGAAATACAATGTGATTTTGGTTCTTTGACTTTGTTTATATAATAGAACACATTGATGGATTTCCTTATACTGAAACATCCCTGCATCCCTGGGATGAAGCCTCTTTTATTGTGTTGAATGACCATATGATGTGTTCTTGGATTACATTGGCAAGAATTTTATCGAGTATTAATGCATCAATATTCATAATGGAAATTGGTCTGAAGTTCTCTTTCTTTGTTGGGTAGTTGTGTGGTTTGGGTATCAGCATAATTGTGGCTTCATAGAGCAAATTGGATAGTGTTCCTTATGTTTCTATTTTGTGGAATAGTTTGAAGAGTATTGGTATTAGGTCTGCTTTGAAGGTCTGAAAGAATTCTGTTCTAAAACCATCTGTTCCTGATTTGGTTTGTTTCTTTGTTTGTTTTTGTTTTGTTTTGGTGGGAGTATTTCAATGACCCCTCCTATTTCTTTACGGGCTATGGGACTGTTCAGATGGTCTTTCTGATACTGATGTAAAAAAATACTTTGGTATTTGTTATCTGTCTAGGAAATTGTCCGTTTCATCCTGATTTTCCAGTTATGTTGCATAGTAGGCTTTTGTAGTAGGACCTGATGATTTTTTGAATTTCATGTTTCTATTCTTTCTTTTTTATTTAATATTTTTATTTTCTATATTCTTTGTTTACATTCCAAATGATTTCCCCTTTCCCGGATCCCCCCTCCCCATATGTCCCATAAAACTTCTCTCCACCCATTCTCCAATCACCTTCCTCCTTTTTCTCTGTCCTTATATTCCCTTCCAATGCTAGATCACTCCTTTCCAGGATCAGGTCCCTCTCCATACTTCTTAATGGGAGTCATTTGTTATGCAATTTGTGCCTTGGGTATTCAGGGCTTCTGGGCTAATTAATATCCACTTATCAGAGATTGCATTCCATGTGTATTCTTTTGTGATTGGGTTACCTCACCTAGGATGATACTTTTCAGATCAAAACATTTGCCTAAAAATTTTGTGAATTCATTGTTTCTAATTGGTGAGTAGTATTCCATTGTGTAAATATACCACATTTTCTGAATCCATTCCTCCTTTGAGGGGCATCTGGGTTCTTTCCAGCTTCTGGCTATTATAAATAAGGCTGTTATGAACATAATGGAGCATGTGTCTTTATTGCATGCCAGGGAATCCTTTGGGTATATGCCCAGGAGAGGTATAGCAGGGTCCTCTGGAAGTCTCATGTCCAGTTTTCTGAGGAATCTCCAGACTGATTTCCACACTGGTTGTACCATCTTACAGCCCCACCAGCAGTGGAGGAGTGTTCCTCTTTCTCCACGTCTTTGCCAACACCCGCTGTCTCCTGAGTTTTTGACCTTAGCCATTCTGACTGGTGTAAGGTGAAATCTCAGGGTTGTTTTGATCTGCATTTCCCTAATGACTAATGATGTTGAGCACTTCTTAAGGTGCCTCTCGGCCATCTGAATTTCTTCAGGTGAAAATTCTTTGTTTAGATCTGTACCCCATTTTTAATAGGGTTATTTGGTTCCCTGGGGTCTAACTTATTGAGTTCTTTGTATATATTGGATATTAGCCCTCTATCAGATGTGGGGTTGGTGAATATCCTTTCCCAATTTGATGGTTGCCATTTTGTCCTTTTAACAGTGTCCTTTGCCTTACAGAAACTTTGTAATTTTATGAGGTCCCATTTGTCAATTCTTGATCTTAAAGCATAAGCTATTGGTGATCTGTTCAGGAACATTTCCCATGTGCCCATGTCCTCAGGGTCTTCCCCAGTTTCTTTTCTATTAGTTTCAGTGTGTCTGATTTTACATGGAGGTCCTTGATCCACTTGGAGTGGAGTTTAGTACATGGAGATAAGAATGGATCAATTTGCATTCTTCTGCATACTGAGCTCCAATTGAACCAGCACTATTTGTTGAAAAAGCTATCTTTTTTCCACTGGATGTTTTTGGCTCCTTTGTCGAAGATCAAGTGATCATATGTGTGTGGATTCATTTCTGGATCTTCAATTCTATTCCATTGGTCCACTTGTCTGTCACTGTGCCAATACCATGCAGTTTTTAAAACTATTGCTCTGTAGTATTGCTTGAAGTCAGGGATACTGATTTCTCCAGAATTTCTTTTGTTGTTGAGAATAGTTTTAGCTATCCTGGGTTTCTTGTTATTCCAGATGAATTTGAGAACTGCTTTCTCTAACTCTGTGAAGAACTGAGTTGGGATTTTGATGGGGATTGCATTGAATCTGTAGATCGCTTTTGGCAAGATGGCCATTTTAACTATATTAATCCTGCCAATTCACGAGCATGGCAGAGTTTTCCATTTTCTGAGGTCTTCTTCGATTTCCTTCTTCAGAGACCTGAAGTTCTTGTCATATAGATCTTTCACTTGTTTGGTTAGAGTCACACCAAGATACTTTATATTGTTTGTGGCTATTTTGATGGGTGTCATTTCCCTAACTTCTTTCTCAGCCTGCTTATCCTTTGAGTATAGGAAGGCAACTGGTTTGCTTGAGTTGATTTTATAACCAGCCACTTTGCTGAAGTTATCAGCTGTAGGAGTTCTCTGGTGGAGGTTTTCGGGTCACTTAAGTAGACTATCATGTCATCTGCAAATAGTGATAATTTGACTTCTTCCTTTCCAATTTGTATCCCCTTGACCTCCTTATGTTGTCTAATTGCTCTAGCTAGAACTTCAAGTACTATATTGAAAAGATATGGAGAGAGAGGACAGCCTTGTCTAGTCCCTGATTATAGTGGGATTGCTTCAAGTTTCTCTCCATTTAGTTTGATGTTGGCTACCGGTTTGCTGTATATTGCTTAAACGATGTTTAGGTATGGGCCTTGAAATCCTGTTCTTTCCAATACTTTTAGCATGAAAGGATGCTGGATTTTGTCAAATGTTTTTTTGCATCTAGTGAGATGATCATATGGCTTTTTTTCTTGAGTTTGTTTATGTAGTGGATAGCATTGATGGATTTCCTTATATTGAACCATCCCTGCATCCCTGGGATGAAGCCTACTTGATCATGGTGGATGATCGTTTTGATGTGTTCTTGGATTCGGTTGGCAAGAATTTTATTAAGTATTTTTGCATCAATATTCATAAGAGAAATTGGCCTGAAGTTCTCTTTCTTTGTTGGAACTTGGGTGTGGTTTTTGGTATCAGCGTAATTGTGGCTTCATAGAACCAGGTGGGTAGAGTTCCTACTGTTTCTATTTTGTGGAATAGTTTGAAGAGTATTGGTGTTAGGTCTTCTATGAAGGTCTGATAGAACTCTGCACTGAAGCCATCTGGTCCCGTGCTTTTTTTGGTTGGGAGACATTCTATGACACTTTTTATTTCTTCAGGTGTTATGGGACTGTTTAGTTGATCTATTTGATCCTGATTTAGTTTTGGTGTTGGATATCTGTCTAGGAAACTGTCCATTTCCTCCAGATTCTCCAGTTGTGTTTGTTGAGTATAGGCTTTTGTAGTAGGATCTAATGGTTTTTTGAATTTCCTCAGTTTCTGTTGTTATATCTCCCTTTTCATTTCTAAGTTTGTTAATCTGTATACTGTCTCTGTGTCCTTTGGTTAGTCTGGCTAAGGGTTTATCTATCTTGTTGATTTTCTCAAAGAACCAGCTCCTGCTTTTGTTGATTCTTTGTATGGTTCTCTTTGTTTCTACTTAATTGATTTCGGCCCTGAATTTGATGATTTCCTGCCTTCTACTCCTCCTGGGTGAAATAGCTTATTTTTGTTCCAGTGCTTTCAGGTGTGTCATTAAGCTGTTAGTGTATGCTCTCTCCATTTTCTTTTTGGAGGCACTCAGAGCTATGAGTTTTCCTCTTAGCACTGCTTTCCTTGTGTCCCATAGATTTGGGTATGTTGTGTTTTCATTTTCATTATGTTCTAAAAAGTCTTTAATTTCTTTCTTTATTTCTTCCTTGACCAAGTTATCATTGCGTAGAATATTGTTCAGTTTCCACGTGTATGTGGGTTTTCTGTTGTTTTTGTTGCTATTGAAGACTTTACTCCATAGTGATCTGATAGGAGGCATGGGATTAGTTCGATCTTCTTATATTTGTGGAGGTCTGTCTTGTGAACAATTATATGGTCGATTTTGGAGAAGGTACCATGAGGTACTGAGAAAAAGGTATATTCTTTTGCTTTAGGATAGAATGTTCTATATATATATCTGTTAAATCTAATTGGTCCAAAGCTTCAATTAGTTTCATTGTGTCCCTGTTTTGCTGATCGGTCCATTGAGGAAAGTGCAGTGTTGAAGTCACCCACAATTATTGTGTTAGGTGCAATGTGTGCTTTGAGCTTTAATAAAGTGTCTTTTATGAATGAGGGTGCCCTTGCATTTGGAGCATAGATGTTCAGGATTGAGAGTTCTTCTTGTTGTATTTTTCCTTTGACCAGCAAGAAGTGTCCCTCAGAGTCTCTTTTGATGACTTTGGGTTGAAAGTCAATTTTATCTGATATTAGAATGGCTACTCCAGCTTCTTTCCTGAGACCATTCGCTTGTAAAATTATCTTCCAGCCTTTTACTCTAAGGTAGTGTTTGTCTTTGTCCCTGAGTTGCGTTTTCTGTATGCAGCAAAATGTAGGGTCCTGTTTACGTATCCAGTCGGTTAGTCTATGTCTTTTTATTGGGGCATTGAGTTCATTGATGTTAAGAGATATTAAGGAATAGTGATTGTTACTTCCTGTCATTTTTGACGTTATTTTTTAAATTTGATTGGTTACTTCTTTTGGATTTGATGAAAAGTTACTATCTTGCTTTTTCCAGGGTGAAGTTTCCCTCCTTGTATTGGTTTTTTCCTCCTATTATCCTTTGTAGGGCTAGGTTGTGGATAGATATTGGGTAAACTTGGTTTTGTCGTGGAATATCATAGTTTCTCCATCTATGGTGATTGAGAGTTTTGCTGGATATAGTAGTTTTGGCTGGCATTTGTGTTCTCTTAGAGTCTGCATGAGATCTGCCCAGGACCTTCTAGCCTTCATAGTCTCAGATGAAAAGTCTGCTGTGATTCTGATAGGTCTTCCTTTATATGTTACTTGGCCTTTTTCTCTTACTGCCTTTAATATTCTTTCTTTGTTTAGTACATTTGGTGTTTTGATTATTATGTGACGGGAAGTATTTCTGTTCTGGTTCAGTCTGTTTGGAGTTCTGTAGGCTTCTTGTATATTCATGGGCATCTCTCTCTTTAGGTTAGGGAAGTTTTCTTCCATAATTTTATTGAAGATATTTGCTGGCCCTTTAAGTTGTAAATCTTCACTCTCATCTATGCCTATAATCCTTAGGTTTGGTCTTCTCATTGTGTCCTGGATTTCCTGGATATTTTGGGTTACAAGCTTTTTGCATTTTGCATTTTCTTTAACTGTTGAGTCCATGGTTTCTATGGTATCTTCAGCATCTGAGATTCTTTCTTCTATCTCTTGTATTTTGTTGTTGATATTTGCATCTATGTCCCCTGATTTCTTCCCAAGGCTTTCTATCTCCAAAGTTGTCTCTCTTTGTGTTTTCTTAGTTGTTTCTACTTCTGATTTTAGATCCTGGATGGTTTTACTTAGCTCTTTCACTTGCTTGTTTGTGCTTTCTTGTAATTCTTTAAGAGATTTTTGTGTTTCCTCTTTCATGACCTCAGCCTGTTGACCAAAGTTCTCCTGTATTTCTTTAAGTGTTTTTTGCGTTTCCTCCTTATTGGCTTTTGTATTCTCCTGAATTTCTTTCAATGATTTTTGTGTTGCCCTTGCAAGGGCTTCTAACTTTTGATCCATTTTCTCCTGAATTTCTTTAAGTATGTCCTTCATGTTTTCCTGTACCAGCATCATGACCAGTGATTTTAAATCCAAATCTTGTTTTACTGGTGTGATGGGGTATCCAGGACATGCTGGTAAAGGAGAATTGGGTTCAGATGTTGCCATATTGTCTTGATTTTTGTTAGTGACGTTCCTGCATTTGCCTTTTGCCATCTAGTTCTCACTGGTGTTAGTTGGTCTTGTCAATGCTGGACTCACCAGTGCAAGCTGCCTCTTCCCAGGTGGCCTCTGCTGCACAGCTTACCTCCTGCACTGCCTGGAGACAGGGTGCTGTTGCCCAGGCTGTTCAGATCCTGAAGGGATGTGCGGTTGTCGCCCAGGCTGATCTGGATCCAGAAGGGGAGAGATCTGAGGGCTCCTGCCAGAGGCCTCACGACTGGAACCTAAGCTCAGTACTACTGGAGCAAGCTGTGTGCTCCCAGACTGCCTCTGGGTGCACACCAGGTCTCCTGCACTTCCTGGAGACCTAGTGCTGTGGCCCAGGCTGTTCAGATCCCAAAGCAGACACCTGAACGCTCCTGCCGGGGGCCCGCTGGATTCACCAGAGCACACTGACTTCTCCCAGCTGGCCTCCCGGAAGCCCCTCATGTTTCTATTCTTATATCTCTCTTTTTGTTAATTTGGATACTGTCTCTGTGCCCTCTGGTTAGTGTGGTTAATGGTTTATCTATCCTTTGATTTTGTGAAATAACCAGCTCCTGGTTTAGTTGATACTTTTTATAGGTCTTTGTGTTTCTACTTGGTTGATTTCAGCTCTGAGTTTGATTATTTCCTTCAGTCTACTACTCTTGGGTACATTAGCTTCTTTTTGTTCTAGAGTTTTCAGGTGCATTGTCAAGTTGCTAGTGTTATGCTCTCTTGCTTCTTTTTAGAGACACTCAGAACTGAGTTTTTCTCTTAGTACTGCTTTCATTGTGTCCCATAAGTTTGGGTATGCCATGCTTTCATTTTCACTAAATTCTAAAAAGTCTTTGATTTCTTTCCTTATTTCTTCCTTGACCTAGGTATCACTGAGTAGAGCATTGTTTAGCTTCCATGTGTATGTGGGCTTTCTGTTGCTTTTGTTGCAATTGAAGACTAGTTTTAATCTGTAGTGATCTGATAGGAGGCATGGGATTATTTCAATCTTTTTAAATCTGTTGAGGTCTGTATTGTGACCAATTATATTATCAATTTTGGAACAGGTACCATGAGGTGCTAAGAAGAAGGTATATATTTTTTTTTTGATTTAGTATAAAATGTTCTATAGATATCTGTTAAATCCATTTGTTCCATAACTTCTGTGAGTTTCACTGTGTCTCCGTTTTGATTTTGTTTCCCTGATCTCTCTATTGATGAAAATAGAGTGTTGAAGTACCCCACAATTATTGTGTGAGGTTCAATGTGTGCTTTGAGCTTTAGTAAAATTTATTTTATGAATGTGGGTACCCTTGCATTTGGAGCATAGATGTTCAGAATTGAGAGTTCTTATTGGTACATTTTTCCTTTGATGAGTATCAAATGTTCTTCTTTATCTTTTTTGATGACATTTGGTTGAATGTCATTTTTATCAGATATTAGAATGGCTACTCCAGCTTGTTTCTTGGGACATTTTGCTTGGAAAATTGTTTTCCAGCCTTTTACTCTGAGGTAGTATTTGTGTTTGACACTGATTTGTGTTTCCTGTATGCAGCAAAATGCTGAGTCCTGTTATGTATCAAGTCTGTTAGTCTATGTCTTATTATCGGGAATTGAGTCCATTGATGTTAAGAGATATTATGTAATAGTGATTGTTGCTTCCCGTTATCTTTGATGTTAATTTTATGTTTGTGTTTTTAACTTCTTTTGGGTTTGTTGAAAGAATATTACTTTCTTGCTTTTTCTAGGGTGTAGTTTCCCTCCTTGTTTTGGTGTTTTCCATCTATTTTGCGTTGTAGGGCTAGATTTGTTGAAAAATGTTGTGTAAATTTGGTTTTATCATGGAATATCTTGGTTTTCCCATTTATGGTAATTGAGAGGTTAGCTAGGTATAGTAGTAGGGGCTGGCATTTGAGTTTTCTTAGGGTCTGTATGAGAGCTTCCCAGAATCTTTTAGCTTTCATCGTCTCTGGTGAGAAGTCTGATGTAATTCTGATAGGTCTACGTTTATATGTTACTTGACCTTTTTACTGTTTTTAATATTCTTTCTTTGTTTAGTGCATTTGGTATTTTGATTATTATGTGAGAGGAAGAATTTCTGTTCTGGTCCAGTGTGTTTGGAGTTCTGTAGGCTTCTTGTATGTTCATGGGCATCTTTTTCTTTAGTTTAGAGAAGTTTTTTTCTATAATTTTGTTGAAGATATTTACTGGCCCTTTAAGTTGGAATCTTCACTCTCTTCTATACGTATAATCCTTAGGTTTTGTCTTTTCATTGTGTCATGGATTTTCTGGATGCCTTGGGTTACAAGATTTTGCATTTTGCATTTTCTTTGACTGTTAAGTCAATGTTTTCTATGGTATCTTCATCACCTGTGATTCTCTCTTTTATCTCTTGTATTCTGTTGTTGACATCTACGACTCTTCATTGCTTTCCAAAATTTTCTATCTCCAAAGTTGTCTCACTTTGTAATTTCTTTATTGTTTCTACTTCCATTTTTAGATCCTGGATAGATTTTTTTCAGTTCCTTCACTTGTTTGTTTATGTTTTCCTGTAATTCTTGAAGGTATTTTTATGTTTCCTCCTTAAGGGCTTTTACCTGTTAACCCATGTTCTCCTGTATTTCTTTAAGGGGATTATTTATGTCCTTAAAATCCTCTAACAGCACCATGAGATGTGATTTTAAACCCAGTTCTTGCTTTTCCAGTGTGTTGGGATATCCAGGACTTCCTGTTGTGGGAGAACTGGGTTTGGATGGTGCCATGTTGTCTTGCTTTCTGTTGGTTATGGGCTTGTTTTCGCCTTTTGACATCTGGTTATCTCTGGTGTTAGTTGGTTCGATGTCTCTGACCAAAGCTTGTCACTCAGTGGTACTGGAACCCTATCTCAGCACCCGTGGGAGACCAGCTCTCCCCTGGCAAAGAGGGCTGTGGTCCAGCCCAGCTCCTGGGTTCAGATGCAGCCTGAAAAGACCCTGTCCTGGCTGTTCTGACACTCCTGTGTTCCCTGTGCTCCTGACTGTACAAGCCTGTCTTATACCTCATCTGGATCTTAGATGCTTTCTTTTCATCTTCAAAGATTCCTAAGTCTTCTGTGACAGTCACTGGAGAGAAAATTGTGTTCTTACCTCCAAACCCAGGATTCCCTCACTGGTCCTTAATAGTATATTCTACCATGTCCAGATAGCTCCTCTTGGCTCTGTTCAGCTGAACTCATTAGTTGTCCAGCTGATGAAGGACTCTCTTTTCTTAGTGAGGTCTTCTTTTTCTCTGCCTTATCTATAGAGACCAATCACAAACCTTCTACCAGAGAGATGTCACATAGTCCTTGGAAAACCTACAAGCTCAATATCCTCTTTCCAGATGATAAGAACCTGCTCAGTAAGTACCTGGGATTCATTTGAATACCTCTCTATGCAAATGAGGCATTCAGAGAACTTTAAACCTCAACTAGCATTTTTCAATAATTTATTTTTAATTCTCTTTACATCATCCCTTCCTCCTCTTACCTGAATACCATCCTCACAAATCCCTCCCCCAATTATCCCTCAGAGAAGGAAGAGATCTCCTTGACTTCTATACCACCCAGGGACATCTAGTTCCAGCAGGTATAGCCTCTTCTACTGAGGCCCAACCAGGTAGTCCAGGTACCATGCAGGAAACAGAGAACAAGAGAGATCAACTACAATTGTTAGGGGACCTACAGGAAGACCAAGCTACACATTTGTTACAAATGTGTAGGAAGCCTTGGTGCAGGCCCTGCCTGCTCCCTGGTTGGTGGTCCAGTCTCTGCAAGCCCCATAGCCCCAGGATATTTGACTCTGTAGGTCACTTTGTAATGCCATATACCCTATCTGGCTTCCTCAGTTCTATATATTCCATTCTTCCACAAGACTCCCTGAGCTCTACCTGATGTTTAGCTGTGGGTCTCTGCATCTGCTTTCATCCACTGTTAGATGACACCTCACAGATGACAGTTATGCAAGTTTCCTGGTTGCAAGCATAGCAGAGTATCATTAATAGTGTCAGGGGTTGCCTCTCTTGCATAAAATGGGTCTGATATTGCTACAGTCATTAGTTGTCCAGCTGATGAATTTACATATACCTTGAAAACTCCTCCCCACTCTCCAAGGTTCATATATAGTGCTTGGTCACTCTGAATAAAGTGGATGCATACAAACCTATCCCGAATAAAGGTGTGTGTACAGGCCAAGATAACCTAAGAGAGCTTTTTCATTAAAGTCCTTGTAAAAGGCCTTCTTCCCACCTGACACTCCATCCCCAGCCAGACTAGGATCCTGTAGACCCCACCCATTCCAGAGTATGCTTCATGTTAGTAGTCTGTTGTGCAGTGTTGCCTGGATACCCTGAGGGAAGGAGCACACACACATATCACAAAAATGCTTAAAATAAATCCTTTATGGAAGATTAATAAACATCTAGATTTTAGACAAATATTACATTTATGTCTTTGTGTTGAGGAATACACAAGAAGCTATTGTCTTTCATATTCTTCTGAATATGAGTCATCTGATTTCTTGTTTGTGTGCATAACAGTTAGAATAATGGAAATAGGAAATGTTTAAATGTAAGTTACCAATCACTGTATGAGATCAGCTGCATTTTGTCAAAACAATATGAACTATAAACTTCTTATTTTTTTCACAGTGTGATCAAGTAGTGAGATTTTTTTTCATGGTCAAGTGTTAAATTGACTTATTCCAATGTCATCAGCCTATAATGAAAAATGGTTCCTGATTTTTCTGTGCCAGTATGTTGCAAATAAGCTTCATAAGACTTTGGGGCTCTCATGCAGGTGAAAAGTACTGCTTTTTCTTACAAGTTTTTACTCATCTTGGAGATGAAGTCCTCTGCATTGCCTTGCAAGAGTAAACTGGGATTCTTTTAGTTAATGATAAATATTACAAAAAGTAAAATATTATAGAAGCATTTTGTTGTATTTAGATTTATTGGAAGTTTTAAGGTATTTTCAGGTTTGATTGAGCTTCTGCTATTACATGGCCTTTTGTGGAGAAAATACACAGTACCATTATTTGTATCTTGAGCCAAGGTATAAATCACATCATTTTATTTCTATTGTTTATGTTTTCCTATGATGTTCAGTGTTAGTCTAAGTAAAAGATTATAAAACATTATCCTATTCTTCATTAGTTTATAAATCTAGTGACATAAATAAAACCACATGTTGTCCTTTGCAAGGTGTTCTTCCTAGACTTGAGAATATATGTTTTAATAAAGGGGAATTAATCGAACCAATGTACAGAGGGCATAGAAAACATGATTATGATTTTTCTCTTCTGAATTTGTGTCTTGAAATATGAGTTACTGACTGTAGCTTCTTTTCCAAACATTTTCTAAAATGAATACATGATTCTAATCCCACAATGCCAAGTACTTTTACAACTAAAAGTCAAGATAAAAAACAAGACTGAATGTAAAAGAGCAATTTGAAAACATGAAAAGAATTGGAGATAGTTTAGAAATATATAATGAACCATTCTCAATTCTTCCCAATGTGTGTGCTTTCCAGCCAAAAGTTACATAGTTAAACACAGGAGATGATTTTAGCGAAGCATAGAGTCATAAAGTCATGTGCAAATTAAGATGGAAAATACAATAAGGGATACATTGAAGTCATACTTGGGCAAGAGTGATTACTAGATAATCTAATTTATTCTTTCTAGTAGCAAATTGCTCTAAATCTAACAAACTCACTACTGTGGGATCATCTGACTTTTATGGTGTTTAGAAGCCTTGGCTATTATGATTTATTACTACACAATAATACATACTCTCTAAAATTAGAGAACTATTTTTTTAAAAGGATTTATTTCTATTATTGTTATTTTTGTATATGTGGGTTTGGGTTATATGGTCTGAAAATGTCTGTGTAGATCACAATAGAGTGTAAGGTCTCCTGAACTTGAATACATGTGTTTGTGAAATGTTCACTATTGGTGCTAGGAACGGAACTCAGGCCCTCTGGAAGGGTAGCAAATGCACTTAACAATTCGAACCACCTCTGCAGCCTGAGGATTACCTTTAATTTTATTCAGCTGATTTATTAATTGATATTGTTGTCTCTAAAGGTAAACATTATTTCAAGACTAATCAATAAAAGGGACTTATTGCATTGTTTTATTTGAGAATTAAATTAGTTTTATGCATATCTGGTTTGTCTCTTTAATCTGTATAGTAAGAACTAAATTGGCTGCTAAATTGGTATCCTAAAGACAAAAGAAGAGCATAAAGATTTGGAGAAGGGCTCAGGAAGTAAAATACTTGCTATATGGGCTTAAAGACCTCTTGTTGGATATTCAGAATTAATGTAAAGTCAGGTGAAGAAGTGCATAGGGCTTACTTAAAAACTGGGAAGGCAGACAGATGTAAATTCCTACAACCTGCTTGCCAGCCATTGAAATTGCTAGTGTAATCGATAAGACCTTATTTAGTTAGTGACCTTGTCTGACAATAAGATGGAGGATGCAGAGAGAGAGTTCAGCAGTGAATATCACTGCTCTTCCTCAGATCTGGATTCAGCTCCCAGGATCCACATGACAGCTCTCAACCACCTGTGACTCCAGTTCCAGGGGACATGATTCCCTCTTCTGTCCTCCACACATACAATCCACATTCATGATGCATACATTCTCACACAGACAAAACAGAAATGCATATTATTTATAATAGATATGCATTATGGAAGATGCCTACAACTTAGTGCTGGCCTACATGTGTACATACAGGCTTGTGCACTATTGTGTACATGTGAAAACACTACACTAGACATGCTGATATTCTATACACAAAAATAACTAAAGACTATTCAATACCTGAGATACTAAAATATTATAAAACATAACATTAAGTGCTAAGAGAATCTTATTGTTTAAAGTATGGTCACAACAGAAAAACACATATTCCCAATAATTGTCTGCTGGTTGTTGATCGTGGTGCATACTTAATATTGGGGATGGTTGCAATAACAGTTGTTTCCAGGAGATGTTTTAGGTGGCAGAGACTTTGTTACACATATTATAATGTTATAAAAAGAAACACAACAATTAAACAAGAAGATCTCAAATGTCAGTCATCTGAAAATTCACTGTTGTGTTGAATGGATTTAAGTGACAAAGGCTAGATATGTCCCACCAGGGAAGTCCGTGCTTTTTCAGGCAAAAGTTATCTGCAGTGCACCACTTTATTTCATGAAGTGAAGAACAAGTCCATATGGAGCAAGAACTGGTTTAACGTATTTTGTATTACATTGTCTTTCTTCCTTTTCTAAAAAATCAAATTAAGAGGCAGTAGTGCTAATTTTGAATCAATCTGCTATACCTTTTCCTTTGGAAAGGAGTTAGCTAGCAGTGTGCTTGTAACAGTGTCTCACTAATGTAGCTGAACTGCCAAGCCGAGAGACTGCCCCTCATTACAATGCCCAGGGCTTTTACCCACTTCTCTTCTTCCTCCTGTCCCCACCACTATATCTGTGCCTGCAACAGAAACTTAAATATCTTTAGCTTTCTTTATTTTCGTCTTACTTCAAATTAAATACAGAATGCAGTTACATAGAACAATGCATATCACAGAACAGAACCCCACTCAGTTTTAGAAGTAAAATATCACTGTAAGCAAAGAGCATCCACCCTTTGCCTCTTGATTGCTGGTAAAAAATTTTTTTTTCAGAAAAACATGATTATTATACAATTGTTATACAAACAGTAACAGACTCATATGTTAACCATTATTTTCAAGAACGAAGTATTAACCTTGTGGATGTGTATACTATCTACTGCATTGTGTGTAGTTCATATATAGTGTAATATTCATGAGATGAATAGCATGCACACACACACACACACATGCATGTGGCTCTCAGC
Source organism: Apodemus sylvaticus (assembly GCF_947179515.1). Lineage (NCBI taxonomy): Eukaryota > Metazoa > Chordata > Mammalia > Rodentia > Muridae > Apodemus > Apodemus sylvaticus. The sequence continues at coordinate 37,578,465 of NC_067475.1, read as the reverse complement.
ATCAAATCTGAGAATTTCGCCTGTGCTGGTGTCTCACTGCTCAGCATAATTAATTTATCAACATTTTATTGCAGGGCAACTCTGGACACTTGTCTTTATTAGTCATTGGACTTATGCATCGGTGTTGTCCACATATCGACTGAACATTAGTAGCCATTTGTATTTTTATATAACCAGGGTTAAAAGGCACAAAAAACCTTGCAGGATAAGTCATTTCAGATAGGTAATATATTAAATTTCACATTTGATCAAAACAGACAGTTTTGTGGGGATATTTTTTTTTTTGGTTTGTGTATGTGTGTGCGTTGTTTTGGTTTTTGTTTATTTGTTTTGCTTTATTCTCCATTCTTGTATATCTGTTTGGTTCTTCTCTATAACACACTCATCTCCAATTACAAATTGAGTTGAGCACTTTCTCAGAAAGTTAGCACCCAGGATGCATACTCATCATTGAGCCTAATATTGCTTTTTTCCCTCTTTTCATTAATCTCTGTCTTTCATGGAATGTGCTGAGTCCTGTCCCTTAAATACTCTGGAAAAAGTAAAAATATTAAAATAAAATTGTGTCCTTGATTTTTGCTTTCCACTTTTTAATGTGTTCTAGTAAATGAAAAATGAAAATTGCACAGATAATTAAAATCTTCATTTCACAACATGTTAAGTTTTGTCACAAGTACAGTGATAAATGTTTGCAAAGGTATGGGCTAAGTTTAGTTTGTGATATAAACTAAGCAATATCATATGTACATAATTTAATCTTTACTTAATACAAGGCTATAGTTTTAGACATTAACAAGTATTTTTCCTACAAATAAAACTTTAAAAGTTCAGAAATTGTTTCTCTTCTTGTATACTTTTATTTGTATTTTGCAACTGATGTATGTAAAAATTAATTATAACAGGTACAGAAATATTGCAAAATTTACTTTGTAAGACTTTGTAGCATAGTGAAATATTAGAGTACAACATCATAGTACATCAAAGTAACCAGAGAAAAAATTATGTAACTTTTGGATTGAAACTAAGGGAGAAAAAGCTATCAAGAATCATCCAATGGTTAAAAAAAAAAACAAACATCTTGATTAGGTATAATTGTCCATATTTTAGATATATTTTATGCACCTTAATGAAAGAAAAAGAATTATGAGTGAAATATGTATGAATTAAGAGCTTTAGTAAAAAGTATTATTTATGCATGCAGTGGAATAAAATATTAAAATCAACAAATGAGTTACTTCTTATTCTTTTTGAAGCTTACAAATTTGTAATGAATCCTTGATTAATGTACATTAAAAATCACATAAAATGCCAACCAAAGATCAATCAAACTGACCTCTCTCCTTTGCCTCATTTTTTTCCATCTTCTTTCACAAATAAATGGAACCATGTGATTTAGAGTATACCTGTAACTGCAGCAGTGGAAGCAGGAAGTCAGAAATTCAAGGTTATCCTTGACTACGTAATGAACTCAAAGTAGCTTGGCATCCATAAGTCCCTGTCTCAAAAATGTAAAAAAAAATTTAAAAAAAGAAACAGTACAGTGTGTACTACCTATGTATATTATTTCTGTAATTGGACATTGTGTGTATTTTGTGGATATGTACATCTGTAGCTACTTATAATTATAGTCTAAATATAAGTTTAAACATAGCTCAAACATAGGCCCACACCAATTCTTAACTTGAAATAAAATTAAAGAATATTTATTTTGATTTAAATAAACATAAATTTGGCTTGTGGGTGGAAGTAAGGTAGAGGTATTGTCAAGTAAGTTTGCTGGAACATAACCATTACATGGACACATGATATCTTCACTGCAGGATTTGAGTAGGGCATGTAAATGAGAAAGAAGAAACCCATCGATGGCCTGACTGAGGTCAGTGCAATACCTCAGGGATTGGTCCCTCTGGGCAACAAATATAAAATTAAAGAATGCTATGTTTTCAACAAATAGAATGGCTGATGATAACATACTATTAGCTCAGCAGCATTTTAATTCCCATGGTTAATATGCTGCCTTCTCAGCCCTGACAGTTCTCCACAGATTCCATAAAGGCCAAGAGAATTGTGGATCCAGGAGGGGAACTTGAGAGTTTAATGCTTTCAGTCATTTCCTTTTGCTCTTCCTTGTTCCTCAAACTTTCTACATCCCCTTAAAACACAAGCACTCAGAAATCAAATTCTAGAAAGATCTGCTTTGGCTATGTTGCCTTATAGTTCCTAAGGAAAGACACAGATGACTAAACAATAAAAAAAAAAAAATAGGACTGTATTTAGGAATAAAATAATACTTTTAAAATCTCTGAACGTTGTTTGCAGCCTGAAATGAATACATTTCATCATTTATGGAATGGATTACAGTACTTCCCAAATATTTCACACTATCAATCTAACACTGCCTTGTGAGTTCTGGAACCATGCCAGCTCAATCAGTTTTGCAAAGGGTATTCTGACTGCCTGGAGGACATTAAGCCTATTTGCATACAGGGTTGGTATGCTTTATATAACTAACAATATTCATCTACTTGATATCTAATTGAAGCTAAATTCACTTGGACAACAACACATCCTTCCCTCCAACCCTTTTATGCAGTTAGATGGCTAGAAGTTCATGTTTAATAACTCACTGAGTTGAATATGTCTGGTTTATTTTGCTATTTTTTGTTTTAGAAAGCAGAAGCCTTATTTTTCCTAGTCAGGATGCCATTGTGACATTTGGAATCTTTTGACTCCAGTGGGATCATTTAATTATTGTATGTCATGTCCCTGCCAAGACTAATAAAGGTCACTTACCAAAAATCCAATTAAAACTTAAACTTCATGTTAATAATCTGTTACAAAGAAATTCCAACATTTTCAAAGTTACTTTTGTCAAGTCAGGTAGCAGAACATCCAGATAATTAACAAGCAGGAGATACAACTTCAATTAATGAGATTTTCTTTCCCTTTTGGCTCCCGCACTCTCCCCCATGACACCTCTCTTAATTGTGCCCCCTTTGTGAGCCAACAGAGACAATGAATTAGAACCAAGGAGGAACTTTTCTAATTCTCTCAAACAATGTGAACAATTCCTTGTGGAATCTGAATTGAATGTGACTCATCACAGCAGTGGTATCTTCATTGAAGGCTGCTTAAGTAAGAAAGAAATAGGTCCAGGAGTGAACCAATGCAAGGGCCTCATTTAGCTATAAACAAAACATTGGAAAAAAGAGGTAACAATACTTTGGGGATTTTTTTTTTCTGAGAAGTCAATGTAGATGTTTCATTAGCAGAAGGTATAATCATGGGCATCTTTGGTGGTTTGAATAGGAATGACCTCCCCCCGACCCCCGCCATAGACTCATGTGTTTGAATTACTGGTCCATAGGGACCATAAAAGATGTGGCCTTGTTGGAGAAACTTTTTGCTTGTGGAGGCAAGCTTTGGGGTCTCATAAACTCAAGTTAGCCCCAGTTTCTCTCTTCCTGCTACCTACAAATTAAGGCATAGAACTCTCTGCAACTTCTCCAGCATCATGTCTGCCTGCATGATGTCCTGTTTCCTGCCATGATAATTATAGAAACCTCTGAAACTGTACGGCAGCCACAATTAAATTTTTTTCTTTGTAAGAGTTGCTATGGTCATGGTGTCTCCTCACAGAAATAGAAAACCTAAGATTGAAGTTGGTACCAGCAGTAAGGTATTGCTGTGGTAGGCCTGATGATAATTTTACTTGGAGGAATGTGGACTTTGGGATTCATGGAATCTCTCTCAGAGAATAAGAAAAGCTACCGAGGCCAGGCACACGGAAGCCTAGGGAGCCCATGTGTGAAGCTGAGAATGTGAAGGCTCGATTCCCTTGAAGACCATAACATGTGAGAGTTGCCAGACACAGATACAGAATCAGATACAGATACAGATATAGATATACAGATACTGTTATATCTACTGATGGTTGACAGTGAACATTTTATACATTGTCAGGTTTCATTGACTAAATTAAGACCTTTTTCTCTTTCTTGGTCAAAACTATGGTATAATTTCTACAGTTCTAAATAAGTTTTCCTTTCCCATTACTTCTTTACTCATAAAGTAATAAGTTTTGGAATTTGTCTTCCAATGTCTAGACATAGTCTTGGCTGCTCATTACAGGTAGTCTTTCAAAATTATTCACTCAGGAAAGAATCTGTCTTGCCAAATTAACTCTCCTGATGTGGCAACAATTTTATGGATTTTGATATTAACAGAACAAATGAAGCCACAAATTAATTCACTTTTTAAATACATCACTGGAAACATGAGATGAGCAGGTTACATCAAAACGGAAAAATCTCTCCTATTCTATAGATCTTACATGGTATCTAATGATATTCTTAACATTTTGGTTTGTGGAAGCTAGTGGTCTGTTAAATTAATAGATTCCAATACATTTTACTTATTAGTCATAAGAATTTTCGGTCTGAAAGAGAATTAGGCAAGAAATAAAGATTAAGAGAGTTGAAAATAGCATAAGATAAATTTTAACAAGGCTTAAAGCTTGCAACATTCCAACTTCAAGTTGTGATCAGTTAATCAGCCTTGTGGAAGGTTGAATGGAGGATGCAGTTCTTTCCAGTACCTTTTTGTTCACAGAGATCTCTCAGAGCATTATTTTGTCTTTAGACCATGTCTCATTCTGGAAACTCTCACTGAGAAGATAACAATACTTCAGAAGAGCTTTTTATTTGATTCTCATCAGTAGAATGGCTGATGTAAGCCATTAAATGTAGATATTGGCATTTTTACAGATTTAGTTCCAGACCACAAGGGAAGTGAGACATAAATGTCATGTTTTCTAGTGTTCATGGGAGGGGCGTTTGTGTATCCCTACAGAGTAATGCGTAAAGTGACAGACACATTATGTCTGAAGATAGTTCAGAGACTTGAGATCGAATATGGTGATGTACATCTAAATCTTCAATGAGCTGCTTCATCGTCCGTGGAGTATCATGTCTCACTGGTGAGTGAAATTGTGCTGAATGCAGGCTGCAATAGCTGTGCTGTGTTCTTTAGAAATGATAATATCCATTGTGTTTAGTGCTGGGTTTCCTTAGGATGCTTTAATACATACACCACGACCTTCATCCATGTGCACCCACCCACTCACTCTTGCTCATCTCCTACATATCATTCTATGACTGCAATAAAGCATGTGACACTTGTTTGTTTTTGCATTTACTGTATGAACTGACCATTCCTTTCACAAAATATTTTACTATGTCAGGTTAGGCCACTTGGTATCTGTGACATACACAGCAGAGCTTCTCTGGACACTTAAGTCCTTATTCTCTACCTCATATTACACTGTATAAACAACTTTCTGAAAATTCAACTCTATATTTTTCTCTTTTTTTATTTGATATATTTTTATTTACATTTCAAATAATTTCCCCTTTTCAGGCTCCCCACTCCCCAAAAGTCACATAAGCCCCCTTCCCTCCCCCTGTTCTCCCACCCACCCCTTCCCATTTCCCTGTTCTGGTTTTGTACTATACTACTACACTGAGCCTTTCCAGAACCAAGGGCCACTCCTCTGTTCTTCTTGTACCTCATTTGATGTGTGGATTATGTTTTGGGTATTCCAGTTTTCTAGGCTAATATCCACTTATTAGTGAGTGCATACCATGATTGATTTTTTGAGACTGGTTACCTCATTTAGTATGATGCTCTCCAACTCCATCCATTTGTCTAAGAATTTCATGAATTCATTGTTTCTAATGGCTGAATAGTACTCCATTGTGTATATATACCACATTTTTTTTTTTGCATCCATTCTTCCGTTGAGGGATACCTGGGTTCTTTCCAGCTTCTGGCTATTATAAATAGGGCTGCAATGAACATAGTGGAGCACGTATCCTTATTACATGCTGGGGAATCCTCTGGGTATATGCCCAGGAGTGGTATCTCCTGGAAGTGGATCCTCCGGAAGTGAGGTGCCCAGTTTTCTGAGGAACCGCCAGACTGATTTCCAGAGTGGTTATACCAGTTTACAACCCCACCAGCAGTGGAGGAGTGTTCCTCTTTCTCCACATCCTCATCAACACCTGCTCTCTCCTGAATTTTTAATCCTAGCCATTCTGACTGGTGTAAGGGTTGTTTTGATTTGCATTTCCCTAATGACTAATGAAGTTGAACATTTTTTAAGATGCTTCTCAACCATCCGAAGTTCTTCAGGTAAAAATTCTTTGTTTAGCTCTGTACCCCATTTTTAATAGGGTTATTTGGTTTTCTGGGATCTAACTTCTTGAGTTCTTTGCATATATTGGATATTAGCCCTCTGTCTCAACTCTATTTCTTACTCTTTCAATAACTTACACATTCATTCCTCAGGCTGTGAAGATTTATCAGGGAGTTGTGGCAACCCAGGCACTTTCAGGATTCAATGTTGCTTGTGTTCTTGTGTTATTTCCATTCTGCTTTTACTGCATAGTAGAGAGAATATCTTGTGTATAGTATGGATAGATCACCTTTCAACTAAAAAGCCTGTGACCAATGAGCTGAGGCAGAAAATAGGAGGTGGGACACTGGCAGGAAAAGAGAGGATTCTGGAAAATAGTAAGACATCAAATAAAGACTGAAAGAGAGCCAGAGAGAAAAAAGTAGAAAGGAGAAGTGAGACAGACTGAGGAGAATGACATAAACCATCAGGTAGAGGAACTCAGAGAGACACTGAGGAAGATGCTGAGGAGGTGAGAATGAAGAAACAGACCTGGACTGAAGCAGAGGTAACTAAGTGGTAGATACAGAAGAGTTTAAATGATTAAGAGAGAGTGAAGGAATGAGCCAAAGTTTATGGCCTAAAAATACCAAATTAATCTCAGAGTCATCATTACAGAAGCTGGTGCCAGTAAAGGAAAAAAAAATAAACTAGTTAAATATTTTAACAAGGTGCTTTCCAAAATCACAAAGTTCTTTGTAATATGAGCTTGCAATCAACTTTGTACTGTAACAAGTATCAGCCCAACTTTAGAAAAATAAACAATTGTTTAACATCACAAAAAAATAATTTATTCTGTAACTTTCTACATATATGATATTTAATTCCGAATAGGAATTTCAAGATCAGTTTGACAAAGTTGATATAATCATTTTGAGATGAGCTTGTCTGAATCTACCATTCATAGGATTTGGACTTATAAATGACAGTTTCTAGAGAAAAATTATAGCAATGTTGAGGATTATGCAAAGTTAATTGATGGATTAAAAGTTTGTGATTATATGGATAGCAGCTACAGGGAGAAGAAAATCAGAATCCTGAATAGAGTAACACTGAGTATATCAACCAATCCCAAAGAAGCCTCATGTTCTGGAGTAGCTGACCAACATGAAATGGACCACAGACTTGTGCATGTATCGGGTGGGAGGCTTTTACAGTTTAGTATTATATTGTTTTTGTTTTGCTACTGTTTTACTGATCTTATAATTGTTTTTTTCATTTCTGTTTTGAGAAATGACTTACAGTTGGATGGGTAGAGAGGAGAAACAGTGTGAAATGGGTTGCAGAAGGGTTAAAATATGATCAAAATATTATTTAATTGAAGATTGTTTTAAATTATAAAAATAATGTGTCTGTAGAAAATCAGAATGATCCAGTTACAATGCCAAAATTACCTTGAGCTATTTCTCGTCTTATTAACAGTAATTCATTGAATCCCATTGTGTCTTGCTTGAGCTAGCATGATTATGACTATAATATAAAATATTGGAATATATTCTGAGTAGATACATAGTTTTCATCATCACAAAAGACAATAATAACATAAAACATGCATCAGATTTCTTTGCTTCCCTGTGAATTTCCTACCTGATATTCCCATTAATACACCTGGCAAATGTCTGATTCCAGGGTTCTTTTGATTCTGTAACTATACATATAGTTGTCACAGTGAACAACTTGAATCTATATTCCAGGATGATGGCCACTACTATTTGGCTCAGATTTAACTATATCTTGTCCTCCTCACGATGAGAACTATGTTTTCCATAGTGAAGTTGCAATAATGTAAAATATCTAAAGGCCACAAGATTAAATGAGAAGCATAAATGTTAGGCACTGGAAAAGGTTCATTAATTATTGGTGATAAATTGATCAGAATAAAAGAATGGAATTAAATTCATTTTTTAACAGGACAAAATAAAATACAAGAAGATGAAGCAAAACTTTCATATAAAAATTGAATACCACAGAACATTGTAGAGGTGAAGTCTCCATGTAGGCTCCATCTTAATTTCCATATTTCCAGTGAACTGTGTAATTCTGTATTTTCAGAACTGTGTATTGTTCTCAATAATCGGACCCTCAATGTCAGTTTATAGAGAGCAACCTTTTGTCTTAACATTAGTCTGTATTGTTTGGAAATTTCTATGGAACCATCCTCCCCCTACCCTCCCCCCGCTGCCCTTAGCAAACAGTTCAAGTGAATGCAAGCCATCATCCCCTCCAATGGAACCCTTATCTGTCTACGAAAGATGGCCAGTTGAGAATTCATCACCCCCATTACTGGGACCCTTTATTGGGATCACTTTCATAGATTCCAGTAAGTTTCCACTGTCCTGTTTCATCCATTGCCCCATCAAACGTCTCTAATTTCAGCTGTATCTCCCTGTAGTTTCTCCATTCATCACATCTTTCCTCCTAACCTGATCCCTCCTGCTGCCTTTCCCACCTACCTGCATTCCAACCACAAGTCTAGTCTAGTTTCCCTTCCCAGGAAGATCCATGTGTTCCCCTACAGAACACTCTTCTTTTCATAACCTCTCAGAGTCTACCAATTGTAGCTTGGTTATCATTTACTTAACAGTTTATATCCATTGTCAATTTAGATTTTGAAAATTAGAACTTTCCTAGCTGGGCATTTGGTAGAGCATGCCTTTAAATTCAGTACTTGATAAGCAGAGGTAATTGGATCACTAGTTTAAGGTCTTCCTGAGCTACAGAGCAAGTTCCAGTACACGGAGGAACCTTGTCTGTAAAACAAAGACAAAAATATATCACTGAAATTGGACACTCCACCTATTCACCACCTAGTGGTCAGTAGGGTGATGTTATGTTATGTCATGTCATATGTCATATGTCATATGTCATATGTCATATGTCATATGTCAAATGTCATATGTCATATGCTACATGTCACATGTCACATGTCATGTTATGTTTTCTAAGCATGATATATTTTTTTCACCATTATACATATGTAATTCAGAGTCCTCTTTGTCTAAGAATCCTATAGGTTCTTGGAAAATTAAAGCATATGATCAATGAACTCCATAGATCCTAAAAATAGGAAGTCTGCCTAATGACTCCTGGGATGGAAAACTGTCTAAGACAGACTTTGGACAGGGAGTCAGAACATTTCATTGAAATTCTGAGATTGTGCATCACCAAGTCTTGGGGAAGAAAAATTAATAGCAAAACCCAATCACAACATTTGACAAATTTTGCATACTTCACAGACTGTGTCATTGGCATTTGTGCAAAGATTTCTTAAAAGAAACAGCAGGCTAAAATTTAACTTCACTAATAACATTAACCATTTCTTTTTTCTGTAATATGCAGTAAATTGAAATGAAAATATAAATATAGAAATGTAACATCTTTCTCCTTTGTCTTCATTACATATTAAATTAATATAAAGTATATAGAAATTAGATTTATGACTCTAAATTCTCATTTTCTTTCATTTTTTAAAAAATTCTTAGCTCAGCTTTTTTTGTCTCTTTCACAATTTTCAATCATAATGCATAATTTTCTTCAGTAAATAGGAGTAAAAACTCTTCTATCTGAAAACCAAAATTCCAAAGCTCTTTGAATCTTGAAAGGTGTTGACAACCATTATGATGCCATGCATGGAAATTTCTGAATTTTCTTCATCTCAGGGATTATAATAAAATGTAAACACACTTATAAAATTGCACATAGTTCTGTTTTTGAAGAAACACAAATGAATTGTCTATTTATCCTTTGTACCAATCCCTGAAATACAAATATGAATATGCAAATACTACCCAAATCCATCCATCCATTTATCCATTCTATGAATAAATGCCAAATATCTCAATCATTTCTGGTACCAAGTACTTTAGATTCAAAACACTCAGCATATATAAGTACCTTTATCAATAAAATAGGACTAATAAATGGTCATGTACTAAAACTTATTTTGTAAAACTCTTCATCGAATTCACGGTACAATGACAAGTTTTAACAGAGGAGCTGTCCTGAAGTGACTCATGCCTTGAGTCACATGATCTAACTAAGTTAACAGATCTTAAAACTCCTCTTGTGCACTAGAATATATCAATAAAATACAGTGCTTGATGCAACATAATATGCTTGTAATTTCCAGATGTCTCATGCACACTTGAGGACACATTTTCTTGTGTGTGAAAGTGTAGCTCATCCTCCATTTCATGTGTTTTTTACTGTCCTTTCCAAGTAGTGTGACCTCAGATACTGGAATGCATTAGATTTCTTTCAAACCATTTCTATTTACTATTATAAGCAACAAAAATAAATCACATTCTTTACAGTAATATTGAAGAATTCTGTCTGTCTCTCTGTCTCTCTCTCTTTCTCCCCTTCCTCCTTCACCCCTCTCTCTCTCACACATACAAACACAGATACACACACACAGAGTCCTTTTATCTGTCCATCAAGCCATTTTCATATCTGTCTTTCTGTCTGCAATACACTTAAGCATAATATAGCAGAAACTTGGAGTCGTTTACCCTTCCCAGAGATGCTTGCCACTTCTCAATGTTCCTGGGTCGTGAGAGTAGAACAGACTTACAGAGAATGGCAATACTCCCACAGTGGTGAGAATTGCAATTTTCCTCACCTCATGGGGAAACATGGGGATTAGAGAATTAGACTTATAATGGGCAAAATTGAAAGAACAGTGGGAGGAAAAGGCATATTTTAAATAGATTTTAGAGTTTGAATATGGGCTTATTTGATGGAATATATAAGAATACTATGAAGTTTAAATTATTAAAAAGAGCATGATGTCTCTGATTTTAACATTGTTCACGTTTTAGGAAAGAACAAAGAAGCCAATTTCCATTTTCTATACACTACATTTTAAGTAGAAATATGCTTCCCTTTGAAATTGACACACATTACTAGCTAATCATTTTTGTCTTTAGGAATCAGAGAAAAAGTTCTGAATTGTGTTATCCGGTTTTACCTTATAGAATGAAAGAAAGAAAGATCTATGCTTAATATTATTTTCAAACTGTAGAAAGTTAAGAGTTTTTGAAAAGACCAAAAGAAGTAATGACAATATACATCCAAATTGCTTTAAGAACCAAATAATTATGCCTTATATTGAGCATCTGCTTGCTGCTGTTTTAAATGATGTCATCACTTTAAATAATTTTAACATTGTGGAAATTTCTATACTTAAATATATACAAACTGTATATTATGTGGCTGAGATTCCTTGATATATGCATTCTGTCTTTTACACCTTGGAAATGCTTATTCTGAATATAAAATCATGAGGGAGATAATTTAATAGAAAAACATAATTTATGTGCAAATCTTCATACTATTTTTTGTTACATAATAATTTACAGAGTATCGTGAATTCAACATGTAAAACTAAGATCAACATGTAAAACTAGACACAGGGCCTAAGATCAGTGTAGCAGCTGGGTCGGAAGTCTTCCTGCCACCACTGGCACCAGGGAGCCAGGAGACTCCACAGCCTTTTGGGCCAGGAAAGAGTGATCTCCCAGCAGCATTTTCACTTCTGAGCACAGAGGTGAGATCTCCACCTTCTCTCTGGAGGGGACCTGCTAGGAGCACACAGAGCCTAAGATCAGTGGAGCAACTGGGACAGAAGTTTTCCCACCACCATTTGCATCAGGGAGCCAGGAGACTCCACAGCCTTCTGTGCACAGCACACCAGGAGAGAGAGGTCTCCCAGATCTCCCAGCAGTGCTTTCACTTTTGAACTCAGAGAAGTAAGGACACAGTCTTACAGGCCCACAGGGGGAACAAACTCCAGTCAGAGACAATGATACCAACTAGCACCAGAGATAACCAGATGGCGAAAGGCAAATACAAGAAACCTACCAACAGATACCAAGGCCACATGACAACATCAGAACCCAGTTCTCCCACCACAGCAAGTCCCAGATACCCCAACACACCAGAAAAGCAAGAGTTGGATTTAAAATTGTATCTCATGATACTGATAGAGGACTTCAAGAAAGACTTAAATACCTCCCTTAAAGAAATACAGGAGAACATCAGTCAACAGGTAAAAGCCCTTAAAGAGGAAACGCAAAAATCCCTTAAAGAAATGCAGGAGATCATGGGTCAACAGGCAGAAACCCTTATAGAAGAAATACAAAAATCCCTTTAAGAATTACAGAAAAACACAATCAAGTGAAGGAATTGAACAAAACCATCCAGGGTCTAAAAGTGGAAGTAGAAAGAATAAAGAAATCACAAAGTGAGATATCTCTGGAGCTAGAAAACCTTAGAAAGAATTCAGGTGTCATAGATGCAAGCATCAACAACAGAATATAAGAGATAGAAGAAAGAACCTCAGGTGCTGAAGATGCCATAGAAAACATTGACTCAACAGTCAAAAAAAAAAAATGCAAAGTGCATAAAGCTGGTAACCCAAAACATCCAGGAACTCCAGGACACAATAAGACCAAATCTAAGGATTATAGGTATAGAGGAGAGTGAGGATTTACATCTTAAAGGCCCAGTAAATATCTTCAACAAAATTGTAGAAGAAAACTTCCATAACCTAGAGAAAGAGATGCCCATAAACATACAAGAAGCCTTCAGAACTTCAAACAGACTGGACCAGAACAGAAAGTCTTCGCAGCACATAATCAAAACACCGAATTCACTAAACAAAGAAAGAATATTAAAAGCAGTAAAGGAAAAAGGGCAAATAACGTATAAGGCAGGCTTATCAGAATCACACCAGACTTCTCACCAGAGACGATGAAAGCTAGAAGATCCTGGGCAGACCTCACACAGACCCTAAGAGAATACAAATGCCAGCCCAGGCTATTGTACCCAGTAAAACTCTCAATCATCATAGATGGAGAAACCAAGATATTCCATGATAACACCAAATTTATATAATATCTGTCCACAAATCCAGCCCTACAACAGGAAGCAACAATCACTATTCTCTAATATCTCTTATCAACGATGGACTCAACTCCCCAATAAAAAGACATAGACTAATGAAATATTTCTCATGTAAATTTTAATTTTTATCAGAAAATGTTTATAATTCCCCTTTTAATTAATTTAGTAATGTTTTTTATATCTACCATGTTCTCTGCATTATTTTTCATGATAATCTTCAATTTTAATGTCTTTCTATATACTTCCTCTATTTTATCAGAAATGTTTTCAATGTAAATCTTTGATTTTATCACAAATGTTTCTAATTCCACCTTCAATTAATTTAGAAAGTTTTTATATCTACCATTTTATATGTAAAATTTTCCATGAAATAGTCAATTTTAACATGTCTATTTATTCCTTGAATTTTACCAGAAATATTTTCCATGTAAATTTTCAATGTTACCTGAAAATGTTGATAATTCCACCTTTAATCAACTTAGAATTATCTTAATGACTATCATTTTATCTATATGATTTCCATGATAATCTTTAATTTTAATATTTTTTCTATATATTTCTTCAATTTTATCAGAAATATTTTCCATGTAAATCTTCAAGTTTATCAGAAAATGTTTATAATTCCACTTACAATCAACTTAGGAATACTTTTATACCTACCATTATTATATCTATATGAAATTTTCCATGATAAACTTCAATTCTAACATGTTTTCTACAATTTTCTACATTTTTATCAGAAATATTTTCCACATAAATCCTCAATTCTATCATAAAATGTTTCTATCCCATATTTCAATTAATTTAGCAATGTTTTATATATCTACCACTTTACTCTTCAATTTTCCATGAAAATTGTTAATTTTAACGTGTTTATCTGAAATATTTTCCATGTAATTCTTTAATTTTATCATAAAGTGTTTTTATTTCCCTTTACTTCCATTTTCAATAAATAAAAAAATTTAAAAAAAGAAAACACTAAAAAAAAAAAAACCGAAACTCGTCAATTTTAAAGTGTTTATATATATATCTCTTCTATTTTATCAGAAATATTTTTCAGGTAAATCTTCAATTTTATCATAAAATGTTTTTATTTACTTTTTCAATAAAAGAACATGCTTTCAAAAAATAAAATAAAATAAACAAGAGTCAAAAGTTTAAAGTATGTCGGTGGAAGAGACAAAATGAAGAAATTTAATGTTGGAAACTAAAAGTTTAATAAAATGCAAATATAAACAAAAAAACATGTAAAATTAGATCTTGTGGCTCAATTAGAAGTCATTATTGCTATGCCTACAGGTCAGTGATATATCCTAGAAACGTATTGCACAGAATAAACCCTGACTAACTAATATTGTGGTAAGGTGTTGGTCACCTAAGCTGCAGGGCTTCAACTGAATTTGTTAATTTTCATAATTGAAAATATATTATATGTAATAACTACTAAAATAGTTGTGCTTGAAGAATTGCCATTTGCTATCTCAAGTAAGCTGCTCAGATCTGCTTGGTGCACACATCCAACGCTGAATCGAGAAACAAAGAGCTTGCTGAAGTTAAAGCAGTATGAGTGATGTTGCACTTACACCTTGGCTTATTTTTAATGATAGCTTGACAGAGAATCAATTCCTGACACAGAAAACCTGGGCTCACTATACAAGTGGGATCGTGTGACTCAATGATTAAGCCTACTTAAGGTTCTTCACGCAGTTTGTTTCCTACCATCTGACTTCCTTCAGCATCACTCACTTCACAATCCTTTGGAATGACCTTAGGGATGAAGGATAAAGTCTTACTGATCGTCATGCACATGTGCTGACACTTTCCAACTAGTACAAATGCTCTCTGTGCAGAATTGTTGAGTGGTAGGATGTAAATGACACACCTTTGGGGAAAATCCTATGAATCAGGCATATCAGAATTTATTGTTTTGACACTGAATGTTTTCCAGAATAACAATCCTTCTTTTGAGTTTGAATTAAATTACATTGGAAGTCTTTTTTTTAATTAAAATTTGCAAGCATCATACTAAGTTGTTGTGTATTTTCAAATGATAAATGAATCTCTTCTTTCCTTTTTTAGGGGAAGTGTGATTTGCTTTGATATTAAGACACTTCGGTGTTTAGTACCAGCTGGACTGGAATTTACTTTGTAGATATGACCACCCTCAGATTCAGAGAGATGCACCTTCCTATGCCTCCCTAACGCTGGGATTGAAGATGTTTCTTCTCTCTTCATTTTCTAGTTACTAATTTTTGTATTTAAATTAAATA
Organism: Apodemus sylvaticus; assembly: GCF_947179515.1. Lineage (NCBI taxonomy): Eukaryota > Metazoa > Chordata > Mammalia > Rodentia > Muridae > Apodemus > Apodemus sylvaticus. Next base: position 37,563,054 of record NC_067475.1, on the reverse strand, counting down.
GAATAAATTTCAACCCCACTGCTGGTGGGGTTGCAAATTGGTACAACCACTCTGGAAAGCAGTCTGGCTGTTCCTACGAAAACTGGGCACCTCACTTCCAGAAGATCCTGCTATACCACTCCTGGCCATATATCCAGAGGATTCCCCACCATGTAATAAGGATACATGCTCTACTATGTTCATAGCAGCCCTATTTATAATTGCCAGATGCTGGAAAGAACCCAGGTATCCCTCAACAGAAGAGTGGATGCAAAAAATGTGGTATATCTACACAATGGAGTACTATTCAGCCATTAGAAACAATGAATTCATGAAATTCTTAGGCAAATGGATGGAGCTAGAGAACATCATACTAAGTGAGGTAACCCAGGCTCAAAAGGTGAATCATGGTATGCACTCACTAATAAGTGGTTATTAACCTAGAAAACTGGAATACTCAAAACATAATCCACACATCAAATGAGATACAAGAAGAAAGGAGGAGTGGCCCCTGGTTCTGGAAAGACTCAGTGAAACAGTATTTGGCAAAACCAGAACGGGGAAGTGGGAAGGGGTGGGAGGGAGGACAGGGGAAGAGAAGGGGGCTTATGAGACTTTCGGGGAGTGAGGGGGCTAGAAAAGGGGAAATCATTTGAAATGTAAATAAATTATATCGAATAAAAAAATTAAAAAAAAAGAAAAGAAAAAAAAAAAGAAAAAAATTTCAATTATATTCTTTTCACTCCCAAGTCAACCTCAACTCCTTATCCATACAATTCTCTGTCTGTCTGTCTGTCTCTCAAAAATTATAAAACCAGAAGCCAAGAACAAAGCAAACAAAAAACCCAATAAAACTAAATCATGTAGTTTATTTTGCATTGGGAATGGAGGTTGTCCTATAGTCTAAATGATACACCTAGTGACCCTCTGTTGGAAAACTGAGGGGAAATTGATTTTCCCTCTCCCAACAACTATCATTTGCAAATAGCTTCTTGGATAGGGGTGGAATTTTCTGTCCACTTCCCTTTCTGCATGTTGAGATTGTTGTCTCTTTTGAACATATTCAGGTCTTTTGAGTGATGTCACAGTTTCTGTGAGCTCATATACTTGCTATGTCTCTTTTACAATTTGATATTCATTGTCTCTTTTTCTTTGTAGCAAATTTTTATAACACTGATTCAAACTTAGGACAATAAGAACATGTCTTTTGCTTAAATAATTATCTGCTGAGATTTATTTAATTGTTATTCTGTTGTTGGTCATATTTAATATTTCATCATACCCTTTTAGACTGTCCCTTTAGTTTCCATGCCAACACATTTTCTCAGTGGTCTTTTACATCTCTGAAGACCCCTTATCAGCCTCCTTCATACACTTCTTGGAGAAATATTTCTTCTCAGTACCTCTCCACCTCACTCTAACATTATAACCCCTGTGCTTTCATATCGCCAATCAATTCTCATGGGTGGAATTATTTTTGTGTCATTGTTTCAACTGTTGACTCTAATTGTTCCCAACTGAGTAGAGCAAAAGACAGAAAAGACACAATTTCTAAAAAGCAACATGAAACTTCTCATATAACCTTCAGTCACACTGCACTATGAGAATCACAGAAGGAAAATAGCTCAAATTGAAGATATTCATAAATAATTACATTTTGTCTTTCAGCATTTGGCTTGCCTTTCATAATAAACAATCATATTATCATTAATAGAGCTATCTGTTTCATAGAGTTAATAGTATCTCTCTTTAACAAACTTACTTTGATAAAAGTACCACATTGTCTGTTATCTTTATCTCTTGTAATTATTCAGACTAGCATTTTCTTTGATTACTTTATTGTATTTTCCCAGTATAATTGTCATAATGAAAATAGCATAATTTGAAGAATTTCAATAAGCTGGAATAATGGTATTAGTAAGAAGCACTGATATTACTATATCAAGCAGGTCTGCATGCATATGCAGCACACACTTTATAACCTAAACCATCTCCCCAGAACTATATCTTTTAACTTGAGAGACAGAGAGACAGAAAAACACACATATGGGAGACATGGGAAAGAAGCAAGAAAGAAAATTGTCAAGAACGAGGTGACACATAGGAAAAGTTGTTGTGATCATAAAAAGAGAAAGAGGTGTGAGAATATGTTCTACTGGAGTGTTGGGAAAGGGGGTGCCTCAGTGGGCCCATGCTGAGGCATCTCTTCTCCCTGAGGGACCAGAAGGTATAGTATAAAATAGAGTTTATCCAGGGCATGGGGAGGGGAGTTAAGGGGGTAGTAGAGGCAGAGAAAGGCAGAGAGAGGGAGAGAGTAGAGAAGTAGAGGCCGGCCATGACCATGTGGAGAGAGGGAGGAGGGGAGGAGAGTCCAAGAGAGAAGCTGAGAGTGAGAGAATAAGAGATGCAAGAGAGAGAAAGAGAGAGAGAGAGAGAGAGAGAGAGAGAGAGAGAGAGAGAGAGAGAGAGAAGGGGCCCAGCAGCCCCTTTTATAGTGGGCCAGGCCTACCTGGCTGTTGCCAGGCAAGTGTGGGAAGGGGCATACCTGGATGTTGCCAGGTAACTGTGGGGTGGGGCTTAGACAGAATCCTAACAAAAATAATCTGCTCTTAAGTACTGACAAACTTAAGAAAATGGTACCAATGAAATAAGTAAAGCAGAACATGTTTCCTAAACAATATCAAGAAGCTGGAACAATGGCTCAGTGGTTACGAACATATATAACTCTTCTAGAGGATGCTTTTTCCAGCTCCAAATGGCAGGGCTCAAGATTACTCTTAACCCCATTCCCAGGGTTATGATTGCCTCCTTCCCTGGGCTCTTCAGGCTTATATACTTGTTCACATATCATAAAACAAACATGCACACACAGCTGAAAATATACAAATTATTTTGAAATGCAAATAAAGTGAAATGTAATCAAAATGAATTTATTCTGACTTTTAAAAAATGCATATGTTCTAACATCTTTCCAAGAGAAACAAGATGCCAAGGAGAAAAAGTTCATATCAAAATTAAGCACAATTGTCCAGGAGAAATTTAGTATATACAGTACAGTAAAGGAGGATGAGCTAATCAATATTTTTGCATTTATCACATGAGACTTCAAATGAACAATTAAAAATGATAGTGATAGGAAGAGAAAAAATAAAACAATAATTTTTTTCATGGGGCAGGAGAAAAGCTTTGAAATTTCATAGACTAGATAAAAAAAATTCAAAAACACGTAGGCATACTCTTCCACAGTTCTGAGAAAAAAAATATCAACAAAACATCAGAAAGTCTTCTGGGAATAGTGAGTGCACATTCAGAGAGTAGCCCACAGTAGGGTGGGGCTCAGGCATCCTGCTCAGTCCCTTCCCCTTTAGATGGCAACTCCCCAAGTTGCTGCCTGACAGCCTGTGAAATGCTTTGCAAGGTATTGTCAGAACTCAGGCCAGAGATCCAATGGGACATCGAATGCCTTACACGGATTATAGTGCAAATAGCTTTACGTGAAAGTGCTTTGAGAGACACAATACAAAGTGATTCTGTGTGTTTTTTCTGGGAGGAAGTCTCAGAAAAACCCCTGGGTTACTCTGATTGGCAATGAAGTCTAATGGTTGGGTTATGTTTTTAATCTTGCTTCCCTGGTCATGAAGTAAAGCTTCTATTAACATATCTTTAGTAAAGCTTTTTCCAAATCAAGTGTTGAGAACTAATTCTTTTTGTCGCAGAGACTGATAGAGTAACATCTACATTTAAAAGCAAAATAAAACATTCTTAATTTTGTTTTTGTTTTGTTTTATTTAGCATGTAATTTTTAGAAAAAAAAAAAACCCTAAAGTCAGCAAAGTTGGTAGAAAAATAAATTAACACTTAACATGGCCGATCAATGCGGTCTAATCATATGTGGTCAACATAGAAAGTACTAGCTGCATACCTTTATAAGGTGTCATGTGCCTTTAATCCCTGCAACTGTGAGGCAGATGCAGGTGGATCTCTGTGAGTTTAGGCCAGAGTATTCTATTCAGTGAGCCCCAGGCCAGCCAGAGCTACATAGTGATACTTGTCTATGAACTAAATAGATAAATGAGTGGATTAATCAATAAATAATATGGTAATGTAACATTTTAATATATTGCAGAAGAGCTAACAAGTGACTGAAAAAGGGGGATTCAAATATAATAAATGGTAGTGTAATAAATGGTAGTGTAATAAATGGTAGTGTAAGTAAGGAGGGGCCCACGTAATCACTGAAAAGATACCAGGATAATATATATATATATATATATATATATATATATATATATATAATATATATATATATATAAGACATTGAAAAAAAGATGAGTTATTTATAAACAAAATTGTTAGTGGCTTAGTGAATAAATTACTTTAACAGTTAGATAAGTAAGAAATTAAAGTTAAGAAAAGGATTGATAGTAAAAATATCCACATGAATGTAATGTGCATAAATGAAGTAAATTGAAACATCTTGTTCAGTCAAACAGTAGGAAAAGAAAATTAACCTGGTCTTAAAATCCAAGATGCCTGAAACGTGTTCTATGACAATTATACTTATTTCTCTGTGATTATATTATATTTTTTCCATAGTGAAAATTATGTTTATAAAAAATAGACAATGATATGAACCCACGGCAGTCTAATCAGGGTTACAGAAAACACCAGTGGCAACAATAGCCTTGGAAACACAAATATCGCAGAGGAGCTGACAAGGCTTTGGAGGGAACAAACAATAAGATGTGCTTTAAGAAAGCACAAACAAACAGCAAAATAGAATTTAAAAGTGGCTTAAAGTTATTATTTTTTAATTTCATATAATACGGTGGCAATAAGATGTATACAAGTTGGCGATTCAAGTAATCAAGTGCAAGTGTAACATTTAGAAGTAAACTGAAACAATAGAAAATATACATAGGAAACTGAATAATAGATGTCACATATGTAGGTAGGAGATTGTTATAACTGACCTGTGTTCCACAGCCCCAAACTAGAAAAGTAACTGGTACTAGCTAAAAACTTATAAATTAAGAGAATGCCAGGGACGCCAGCCTTGTGGAGAATTATGCTTGTTCTGTGTTCTCCCAGGGATCACAGTTATCCATAAAAATAGGATAGCGGTGTAGTCAACATCTTTGGAGTGTACAGAATGAGTAAGAAATCACTTGATGTAACAAACCTCATATTAGTTGCTAATGATCTCCATTAAAAGTCTAAAAATTGAGTGCATTTAGCATAACAATGAAGTAACAGACTCTGGGGTCAGAGGCTCAAGATATGGGTGTTGGCAAGGACACATCAGAGGGAGAGACCATTTTCAGGGCTTTCTGCTCTCTGTTCTTTGCTGTTGAATCACAAGTGAGACCTTCACACAGTGCTCTCCATGAATGTCTATGCGAATATCTCCTTTATGAAGATACTTAGGGACAGGAAACAGAGACCCATCCTACTCCAGTGTGAGCACAAGGACAGCTGTGGCATCTATTTCCCAATAACATCAGGGTAGGGAGTTCTGGAGCTTAGTGCTTCTGCATATGATTTTTGGAGGAGATGTGATTCAGCTTGGAACATGTTGAAAGAAACAGATGATGCCGTGCTTATGGTTAGCATTATTTTGTTAGTCAGAACCAGAAAGGGGAGAAAGTGCCCTGGACTGGCAGGAATGGTCAGGAAGGAGATTTTTGTGTTATTAATATGAACAGATCTGTGATTCCCATGGATATACATCCATCTAAAGCTGTGATAAAGTCCTCAAGGAATTAATTTTAAATGATCAATGGCAATTATTAAGACTGAGATTAAAGGCAATCTTGATACTACACATGTTGAGAGTTGCACAGGATCTGCTCAATTACAGAAATGATCACGATAATAATTTAATTTGGTAATATTACTAACACAAATCAAATCCTGTAATCATTGATGGCTTCCCCATGGTTTTACGTGTTACTAGTGTTTTGTTTTAAATTTTGACAAATGTCTTGAAAAAAAAAACCCACTATCCTACTTGAAAATTTGAGTGAAAAGTGTATTAGATGGGTTCAACTTATCTGTCAAATATGACATACATTGGTAAAATAATGCCTTTCAAGTTGCAGTTTGGAGTTTTTATCATTTCTGCTGATGAAAAACATGTCTCAGAAGGTGAGGTGCTTCCTGGTGATCTTTGAACAATTGGCTTTTCAGCAGCAACAGCAGCGCTTTGACATCCTAACCGTTTATCCTGCCCTCCCTCGGTATCTTCGCTCCCATTATTCTGATTTTATTTCCTTTTGACTTTATTTTTACATAGCATGAATAACTATCTGAAATTAAAAAGTCTGTTTCAGTAAATGTCACTTCCTGCCTTCTCCTAAATGTTAATGTGAGCAGAGGAAGGAACTAGTGTTTTTCTGCCTTTCTTATTCCGAGAGCTCAGAACAGTGCTTGGCAAGCAGTCTATAAAACTCAACAAAAGAGCTACTGAATAGATGACAGCCAAGACAACAAAAGAAATGTTCTCCTGGGAACTTTTAGGAGACTCCATTTTACATTTTTATCTCCACATCAATTTAAAATAAAAATAAGGATAAGTGGAATATTTAAGTTACGTTAGTGATAATTTTAAGCAAAATAAAAAAATGATGTACATACAGGGAATTTTACTATGCAGCTTGCTAAATTTAAAAAGTATTGATTCATTAATTTGTATTTTATATGTCTGTGTGTGCCTGAGTGTAATCTATTTGTAACCCATATGGACAGATGCCTGGGGAACCAGAAGAGGTTATTAGATCCTTTGAAGCCAGAGGTACATTCTGTTGTGAGCTACAATGTGGACAATCTAATCCAGGATCCTTTGCAAGCACAGTAAGAGCTCTTAGACTCTGGTCCATTGCTCCACATAAAATGAATGTAACTATTTTGCATACATAGGCACATATGTGCCATGTTTGTACCTGCTGCCCATTGGTAAGAGGGCATTGCCTTCCCTGGAATTAGATTGCAGATGATTGCTAGCTGCCATGTGGATGTTATGATTCTAAACCAGATCTTCTGCAAGAAGATTTTAACTACTGAGCCATCTTTCCACCCTTAGATTTCTTTTAAGCTCATAAAGTGATATTAAAAGGATGAGCTACCAAAAACTTTAGAGAAAGGACAGACATCAGTGTGTTGGAAATATAGATGGCATGTGTCCAACCTCACAGGATTCTGCTTCATTTTCCTGTAGGATACTAACAAGTAGACAACCAATCCAGAGGTCCTTCTAAGGACACCCTATATTGAACTGCCTGTATACAAACAGCTGCTCAAGTGCTTGTCTAATTGTTCTATTGTAGGAGGAACAGCAGTAGCCACCTCTACATAAATGCTGCTGCAAAAGCATCTCCTGTAGAGACTGCCTGGAAGACCAAGGATTGCTGACTGCAGACATTGCCAGCCAATTGAGAAGTACTATTTAAGAGATGCTTTCTTGGGACCAATTGAGCAAAGGTGGAGGGTATTAAAAGAACTTGCAGGAGCATTCAGATGATCTTGCTTCAGCTTTCTTCACCGACTCCAGGAGTCTGTGTCATTGATTCTGTGCCATGCTACCACTAACCCCCAGGAGCAGGTAGGGTCAGAAAGCGAGTAGTCGAGGGCACAGACAGCATTTTATTTGGATACTTATCAACCTATGGGCTGCAATCTTTTAGCAACCCTCTATCTCCAAAAATATTTACATTTTGGAAATGATGTAAAGTATTATCTGGAGATCCATAGCAGTTCTAAAATTACTGTTATGAAATAGCAACAAAAATAATTTTATGGTTGGGGGTCACAAGAATATGAACTTTATCAAAGGGTCACAACTTTAGGGAGGTTGAGAACCACTGGTCAAGATTTTTTTCTTGTTAATTAATGAATAGAAAGTTTTTTTGCTACCATTTCCATTTTATACTCACATAAAAGTCATAGATTTTTGTCCTTCTAAAAAGCTATCGTTTCACAATTTCTGGTACATGTTACAGAATGTAAGCTTGTTCTTGCTTCAATGGAATTAATAAACACTTACTAGGGCATTGCCTCTATCAAATGTGAAGTCTGTATAGAGAACACTAAGATGTTTCTAAGCAGAATCCTCTCTCCACAGCAGAGAATTACACATTACTTTACATTTTGATTGATTCTTTTTTCTGTTGTTTCTATTATTGAGAATTTTGATTCCATAAAGTTATTGAGAATCAATTTTAACAGAGTGAGTTATCTTGAGTATTACTCAGTAAGTTTTAATATGCACAGATATTAGAGAACCTAAGTAGGACAGCAAGCTTTTTCACCCCCATTTCCTTCACCCTCTCAAAAATTAACTGAAGAATTGCAGATTGCAAATGGAATTTAAGACTGTAAAGGAACTAGCTTATAATTATACACAAGTCTGTAATTTTAAGAGAAGATACAATATGGCCTGACAAATGCCCATATATGAACTTAAACTGGCTGATCCTAGTAACATATCAAAAAGATGATATACACATTTCTTTTTTTTTCATTTTTTAAAAGATTTATTTATTTATTTATTTATTTATTTATTTATTTATTTATATTAGCTATTTTCTTTATTGCATTTCAAATGTTATCCCGTTTCTTGGTTTCCCCTCTAATAACACCCTTTCCCATTTCCCCTCCCCCTGCTCACCAACCCACCCAGACCTCCTTCCCTGTCATTCCTACTAGGTGAACTCTATAAGGTACATACATTTCTTTCTATATTAAAAATGCCAAATCTTCTCAGAAACAAAGATTAATTCTATACACTGAGAGAGGAGTTTTAATTTTGGAATAATTGTGAAGAAAATCTCTACACATGAAATAGCTAAAGAACTAAATTTAAGGACAAGAAGTTATTTATTGACAGAAAGGATACAAGAAATACAATTAAGATTAGTTTCCAGATGCTGAATTACTCCAAACATGCAATGGGTGAGTTATCTTGCCTTGGGTTTTAAGTAATTTCTAATTCTATATCTGTTTTGGAAAAGAAAGGAATTACATTGTTGGGCAGATTTTCATACATTGTAAAATACATCTAGATAAACTTATGAAAGTATCTTAGCCAGGGAGGTCTGTGCTTCATGGACTTGAAGATGACGTATCACGAGAAACATAAGTATGACTTACAATCAACATAGGTAAATCCTATGGTAAACCACTGGTAACCCCCACCATTAGCAAGTATAGTCTGAAATTATTACATAGAAGCCGTATTAGAAAACTTGCCACAAGACAAAAGGATGAGTTAAATCATAAATAGCACATTTAAACAAATATTAATAACAAACAATTATGATTTTTAAATCCCCACTAAAATGGCAGTACAGAACGTGTGGCAAAACTAAACTGTATTGCACTAAATCACATTAACACAATACAGGACACTCATTCAATAATTCAATACACAAAATGAAAAGTGAACCTTTTCATGTAATATATAGTAGCATAGTAAATTAGCTATAGAAAAGTAGAGTGTAGAACATGACTTAGTTATCAAGAAACAATACAAAGATGATGCCATGTTCATTCATTATTTTCTTTCCTACTTATATATAAGATACTAAAATACTGTTATATTTTCAATCTAATGGACAATATCATATGCAATGAGTGATACACTGAAAGAATGTGTTTTTTTTGTTTTTAACGGACAAGTTAAGAAAACTTCATATCTGTATATTTATCAAACAAAGAGATATCTTGTTTTCTATGGTCTATATATATCTGAACTTTCTAGTTAAAAAACACATGACAAAGCATATATATGTATATACATATATATGACATTGATTACATTGATTAACTCTTTTATTTTATTCCCTTAGTAAACAGATTCTTCTCTCATTCAGTATAATTGGGAAAAAGTTTCCCCTTCTCTACTTCTCCCTAATTCCTCCCGATCTCATCTTTTACTTATATCTACTCCCTTCCTGTCTCTCAATAGAAAATAACAGGCTTCTAAGAGCTAACAACAAAATGTAACAAAATAAAATATAATTAGATAAAACATTAACCCTCATAATGAAGTTGGACAAGCCAACACAACATAAAAGAAATAACCTCAAGAGAAAGCACAAGATTCAGAGGCATTCTTGTTTACACATTCAGAAGTAACTAAAGTATATATTCAGAGGACCTGGTACAGATCTGTGTAGATCAATTGCTGCTTCCATCTCTCTAAGTTTATATGAGCGTTGCTCAGTTGTTTTAGGGGGTTGTATTCTCCTAGTATCTTTCACTCACTCTATCTCCCCCATTATATCTGCCTCCTCTTCAGAAGTGTTTCCTCAGCTCTGAAGGGAGATATTTTATGAAGACATCTTGTTTAGAGCTATGTACTTGCAAGTCTGTCTGAGTAATGACTGGACTGGGTCTCTGTATTCTTCCATCTGCTGCAGAAGAAAACCCTCCTTGTGATGCCTGAATAAGGTAACAATCTATGAGTATGGCAGAGAATCATTAGGAGTCTATTTATTGTTAGTTTTTAATCTCTTTTAGACCAATAGTATTTTGTTAAACTCTAGGTCTCTGGACTATCTAGTCTCTGATTGTTGGTCACCCAAGCAGTGTCAGGTATAGGTTTCATCTCATGGAGAGTCCCTTATGTCAAATTAGACATTGGTCAGTTCCTCCTACAAGGTTTGTGGCATCATTGCCCTAGCATATTTTCATGCCCTACACTTTATATTTCAAAGGTTTTTGGTTTGTTTGGTATTAAAGTTCCTCTATTGGTAGTCTACAGACTATCTGTGTAATAGACCCTAGATCATGGGCATGAAGGTTCTATGTAGGCAACTCCTTGCTCTCTTAACGTTAATGAGTTGTTTGAGTATTATTTTTAGCAATAGGACTTTGCTATCAGTTTCTAGTAAAATCTATTGTCTTGGCAAAATACTGGGATGTGTGACTATCCATGGAACCCTTTCAACCAACAAATAAGTTGGAAGAAATCAAGTCCTAGTACTTTAAACTTCATTTCATGACAATAGATGCCATGTTGGGGTTCTGCTTCCCTTGTCATTTGGAAACATCATTAGGATCACCTTCATATTCTATTAGAAGTTTTCACTGCACCAGGTTTCCAAAGCACCCTTTAAAAGCCCTCAAAAGTTTTAGCTGTCTTTCCTCTGATTCTCATCCTTAATCCTATCTTCACTACCACTTCTTATCTGATCCTCTTGTTCTTGTCCTTACCTCAATACTCCAGCTAATAAAGTCTATTTTTCCCCAGGGATATCCACATGCCTAGTCTCCGACCAGTTTTATCTTCTTTGCCCTAGAATATTTTTCACTGTGTCTACAAATTGTACTTTGACTATTATTTACTCAATTGTTTACTTAATAGCTAATATCCATATATAAGCAAATACCTCCACATATAAGTAAATCTTTTCTTTTTTGGGTCTCAGTTGTCTTACTTAGGATGATTTTTTTCTAGTCCCATCCTTTTGAATTCAGATTTCAGGATGTCATGTTTTATAATATTCTTTTGTATAAACTTAACACAGTTTCTTCTTCTTCTTCTTCTTCTTCTTCTTCTTCTTCTTCTTCTTCTTCTTCTTCTTCTTCTTCTTCTTCTTCTTCTTCTTTCTTCTTCTCCTTCTCCTCCTCCTTCTGTGGAGAGACATAAAGATTGTTTCTGATTTCTGGCTATTATGAGTAGAGCAGAAATAAATATGGTTTTAAATGTGTCCCTGTGGTAGGATGGAGTAAAAATAAAAGTGACAGTTCATGCTGGTGAGGATGTGGAGCAATGGGAACACTCCTCAATTGATGGCAAAGGCAAGCTTTTATATCCTCTACAGAAGTCAATATGAAGATACCTCTGGAAGTTGGGAGCATACTTCAAAATACTCCTATACCACTCCTGGTCATATACCCAAAAGACAATCTATTAAACCAAGTAAACTTAGTCAACTGTGTTCACAGTGAATTTCTTTGCCAGAACCAGAAACTTGGAACAACCTATTAAAATGTGAAGGCAAATGGATGGAACTATAAAAGAAAAAACATCTGAGGAAAGCAACCCCGAGAAACACAATATATATTCACTTACAAGCAGATAGTACCTGTTAGGTAAAAGATAATCATGCTATAATTTTTGTACTTGGAGATGCTAAATAACACAGAGGCATCTAGGGGGCATGCATGGAACCTGCAGTTCTTTTATTGTTCAGGATTGTTTTAGCTATATTGAAGTTAAGAGAATTTAAGAGAATTGTCCTATCAAGATCTGTGAAGAATTGTGTCGAAATTTTGATGGGGATTATATTGAATCTGTAGATTGCTTTTGGTAAGATGGCCAATTCTACTATATTAATCCTATTGATCCAGGAGCATGGGAGATCTTTCTGTCTTCTGGTTTTTTCTTCAGTTTCTTTCTTCAATGATTTGAAGTTTTTACCATGTCATACAAGTTTTTCATTCACTTGATTAGAGTTACCCCCAAGATATTTTATAATAGTTGGTGCTTTTCTAAAAGGTGGTGTTCCCTTGATTTTTTTTCTTGATCTGTTTTTTGTTTTTATATAGGATAGCTACTGATTTTTGAGAGTTAATTTTGTTTCCAGCTACCTCTCTTGTGGAATTTTCAGGGTCTTATTATCATACCATTTGCTAACAAAGATACTTTGACTTCTTCCCTTGCAATTTGCATCCACGTTATCTACCTCAGTTGCCTTATTGTTCTAGTTAAGACTTCAAATACTTGGTTGAATAGGTATGGAGAGAGAGAAAAGCTTGTCTCTGATTTTGGAGGAATTGCTCTGATATACACTCACATGCTTTCTGTAAATTTTTATTATATTTATTTATGTCTTTCTTATCTCTCCATGTTTTTCATTATGAAAGTATGTTGGCTTTTGTCAAAGGCCATTTCTGCATCTAATGAGATAATCATGCAGTTGTTTTTTTTAATAATTTGTTTTTATAATGGGTACATATATTGATTTTAATATGTTGAACCCTCACCTATGTCACTCAGATTAAACCTACTTGATCATGATGAATGACCTGTTTGAAGTTTTCTGAAACCCTGTTTGCAAGTATTTTATTGAATATTTTTGCCTCTGTATTCATAGGGAATTTTGGCCTGTAAATTCCTTTCTTTTTTTTTTTTTTTTGTCTTTTTGTGATTTGTGTATCGGTCACTGTGGCTTCATAGAATAAACTGGAAAATGTTTGTTTCTATTTGTGGAATAATTTGAGCTTTATTAGCATTAACTCATCTTTGGGTGTCTAGTAGAATTCCATGCTAAAACTATCTGCTCTTGGACTATTTTTGGTTTGAAAACTTGTAATGAATGCTTCTATTTCAAGTGAAGTAGACTTCTATGAAGTCTAGGTCTATTTAAATTGTTTATCTGATCTTTATTTAACGTTGTACAGAGCCATATTGGGGCAGTCTTGCACTTGGTCAGAGTTTGACTTTGGTCAAGGTTAACTTCTCCCAGTTAGCCAGGATCCTGCTCCACCTAGGGTGGAGCGCACGTAGTAAAGGTTAAGTTCATTGTTCCTCCAGGTATAGGGATTCCTGAATTAAACAGGTGACCCACCCAGCTGCCGGAGCAGTCAAGACGAAGACCTCCAAGAGAAGCTAGACAACTTCCACCGGAACTCAGCCTGGAGTCTGGGGGGAGGGTTTTCCCAAACTGTTAAAAGGTCCGGCGCCATTAAAGTTTACGGCTTTGATCAGTGAACATTGACTTGGTCGTACGTTCTTTTCGCCGCTCTTCCCTATGACCCCAAAATTCTCTCAACAGGTAACCCGGTTTACATGTAGCTGCTGGCGGCTACATAGTGGCGCCTGAACGTGACCTGGCACGAGAGAATTTCTTGAGGTAGCCCTATCCAGCGAAGCTTCGCGGAAAAGTTGAAAATTAATGGTATCCGCACGGTAAGCTACATAGAAGTCAAAACTAGCGCTAGTGAATTCGTGTCTATTGTTGTGAGTGCAGGAATGGATACAGTTTTTCAAGCATACTGCGTGGACCCAGCGCAGGACTGCTTGGGTTGATAAGATAGGGAAATATGGGGAAGGAATTTGGTAGGCATTTGCCCAAAGCTCGTAAGAGCTGATTTCGGCGAAAAGAAAGGGGTTTTTAAAAATAGGCATATGTCCACAGCTTCTAAGAGCTGTTTAAAGAGGAAAATGGATGCAATTGCTTAACAAGCACGCTTAACTTTCTGTGTATCTTTCCGTGTTTGTCCCGGTGCACCGACTGTCTGTCTATGTGTATGTTTATGTCCTCTCTGTGTCTTTGTGTGAATGACTGTTTCATGTTAAAAAGAAAAAATTGGTAAAGATTACATCTGCTGGTAACCTCTTGAGCTAGCCACAGTTTGTGTGGGGATTGATTCAAAGCCACGCTGCAGCAGCGTAGCTCACTCACCCAAGACAGAAACATGGCTGGGGAAAAAGCCGCTCTTAAAAGCCCAGAAACCTCGAGATTTGGGAAGACTTTGGTTTGGCTTGTGAAATTCATGTAGTCGCTTTATACTTGTTTCTAATTGGTTTTAATGATATAAGGCTTTACATTTCTTGACTAAAGAGTTATAAATTAATTGGTTATTATGTAAAAGGTATAGTGTTATTAAGAAAAGGTTAGTTTAAAACTGGTGATTCAGTGTTAGAGCTATCTTAACTAACTACACGTGGCCTAACGCCACTCATGCCTTGTTCTTGTTTATAATTGGATTTAAAGGTATATTTTGCATGTCTTGACTATAGAGTATTGGCTTAAGTCACTGCACATGATTTAAAAGGTATAATGTTATTAACAAAAGTTAGGTTAAGGCTGGTAGTTTAGGGTAGTCGCCATTTTGAACACGTGGCATGACGATTAAGGCTGGTAGTTTAGGGTAGTCGCCATTTTGAACACCACGTGGCATGACGCAATCCAGGAAATACAGGCCTTTGGGACGCTCCTAAATTGGCATGGTGTTTCATGTGAATCTTGGCCTGGAGATTAGACTTAATGAAGATTAAGATTTAAAATATTGTCTCTTTAATAAGTTACACTGTTATACACTTGAACATAAGAACTGGCATACAAACCTTGTGCTGTAAATATGTGTTTGCCATTAATTTTAAAGAAAATAGATTGTTTAAAATTGAGATTTGCTTCCAAAATTACAAATGTGCTCTAATATTGCAAGAAAACATTGAGTTACAATAAAAATTAGTGTGTCATTGGCTACAGTTTTCAGTTTGCAGGCTCGTAATTGTTAACATTTTGTAATTAAGATAATTTTGAGAGTGATACAGCTATGGGTTTTAGAGGCCCATTGCCACTTTTCCACAAGTTTATAGGCTACAATGGTAGGAGCAAAATTTAACCCTCCAAGATTAAAAAGGATATCTCTGTAGAAATGTATTTGATATCAAGTAGGTTCCTTTGACCATGAAATTACAGGTTTCTTTTGTTTAATCCTGTCTTAGATAAAAGGCTCAGATTAGAAGATATTTACATTTGAGGAATCTCATACAATGTCCTTGCCAAGGACTCAAGGTGGATCCTAGGGCAGATAAAAAAATTTACATTTGAGTTAATGCAAAGCTTAGAGCTGCCTCGGGGGAAGCTAGTGAGGAAGTTTTGAGAAATTGTTTCTGCCTTACAGGCCCCACCTAGGGAGTGTTTGGCTTAAAAAAAAAAAAAAAAAAAAAAAAAAAGGTTTTTGACTTATCCAGGTGTGGGTTAAAATGCAGTTCAAATCTATGAAAGGTCAAGGAGGCTATAAAAGCATTAACATTTGGCCTGTCTACTCCCTATAAAATTATTGTAAATTTAAAGGGTTGGTTTTTTGCTTTACATTCTGATAATTATAAAAGCATTTGCTTCTAATTTTAAAGAGACAACAAAACAATTTCATTAGAAAGTTTTGCCTCAAGGAATGGCTAACAGCCTTATGTCTTGTGAGAAAAAGTGTTTTGTCTCTGTTTCAATACTAGAAGTTAAGATCTTAAAATTTTCAGTGTATAATGTTCATAGAATGTTTGTTACTGGCCCTTGCTCCTATAGACTTTTAGAATTTTTAGGTAAATGGCTTTCAAAAGTTGTTAGGATATATTAATTGGCTTTATCTTATTTACCTCATTTTAAGCTTGCCACAGAAGGTCTTAAACCTCTGTTTTCAAGGTAGGAAACGTTTGCTCCTTGCTTCAAGCAACAATCAAATTTATTATTAATGGTTGATCTATTACATGGCAAGCATTTTTAGGCAAAATTAATAACTGTTATCCAAAAGATAATTTGTACTATCAGATCACATGTTTATTCCTTTAAGTTTCTCCCTGCTTCAACACAGATACCTGAATTGGGTGCTATAGCAGCTATTTTTAAGATGTTAAAGGTCAAGCTTTTAATAATAGTAGATATACATAGCTCATGGTTTATAATTGCTTAAAATTGGTCCATTTTTAATACTGCTAATTCTTAATTTCTACAGTTTGTACAAATGTGATTCAAATTTCTAAGAACAAAGGATATGTTCTCTAAATGACTGTCCTTTAGGTATTTGAAATAATTTTATATTTTGTACACATCAAATTATAAAGATTTGTTCTTGATGTCCTCAATTTCTACCTCTACCACGTAATGGTGTTAATCCTAGAGGACTTAGTTATTACAGATAAATGATATTCATATTTCTAATTTAGAAGATTAAAAAATATGTACATGTGACTAATGATTCATTTTTAGGCTGTCTAGTTGCAACTGCTCTAACAGAAAAAGCAACTATATTTTATATAATTACATAGTTATTGCCTATGTTATGGTTTATACTTTGTGTTCCAACTTAAATTAATAAAACAATATCTTCTTGGAAGAAAGAAAAGAGGGGAAATTGTGTCCCTGTGCATATAATTTAAATTATGCTTGCATGTTTAAAAAAAAAAAATTTTAAAATTTAGATGCCAAGAAACTCCTTGCTAAATGTATATGACATCTTGTAATTAGGCATATTGATGTCTAGGTGAAATGAAGGAATTCACTTACTAACATATGCCATGATCCTGATTTAATATTGGGGGAGAAGGCATGTCCTCTGTTTTTTCCACAGAATGCTGCAGAAGATATGCTGACTGTGTGCTTGCTGAATGCCCAGACCATGGTAACATAAGAGCTATATTGGGTATATGTTCTTGACTTACCTCAATTGTTAAATGTCCCAGGTTAGATAAATTGCCTAGCTTCAAGCTTTTAGAGTTTGTGGGACAGAAAATAGAGACTATTAAGCTAGCTTAGGAAAAATTAATCTAAAGAAGAGTTAAAATGACTCTTCTCCTTATTGTGCTCAGCTGACTCAACCATAGACTGGTCTAGAAATAATTCCAATATTGAAGATTCCAATTTTGAAGATGGCTAACAATCTTCAGCCAGCTGTGTTAATTTAACATATAGTCTCCACTTTTCCTGAGAAGTAACAGCTTAATTCTTGATTCACAAGGCTACCTCTCCCACCTCAGAGGCCAAGCTTTGGATCCTTAAAGTTGTTAATTTACAACTGAATTGGATACTTCTGGGACAAGTTAATCCTATTCCACCTTTAACTCTTGACCTTGTCTGTTAAGCAGACTGGCTGTCTCCACCCAGGCTCACCTGGATGGAGAGATTACATGTCTGTTAAAGACACTTGCAGACCCCCCTGGCTTCAAAACTTACACAAGTGGATCTCCAAAGAGGGAGCCACATAGAACTCAGATCTATGTGTGTTTGTTTATGAACAAACATGGGTACCAGCGAGACGTGCGAGGCAAAGCACTGCATGGGGAGGTGAATTTCTGCTTCTGAGTCCCCAGGAAGTACACCTAATTGCATAGGGGTTAACGTCGAGAGGCTGTCCTTAAAATAATAAGGGAGCCTATTACCCCTCCTCTGAAAAAGACGTTATACAATATTTAAGAGGAATTACGGTCAATGCTTCCCCTCCTGGTTAAGGCCCGCCTTCTTATGAAGGATATTTATCCACTTGTTTTCTACCTCCTCGTGTTCAAATTAATAAAAAAAGGGAGGACATGTACAGAGCCATATTGGGGCAGTCTTGCACTTGGTCAGAGTTTGACTTTGGTCAAGGTTAACTTCTCCCAGTTAGCCAGGATCCTGTTCCACCTAGGGTGGAGCGCACGTAGTAAAGGTTAAGTTCATTGTTCCTCCAGGTATAGGGATTCCTGAATTAAACAGGTGACCCACCCAGCTGCCGGAGCAGTCAAGACGAAGACCTCCAAGAGAAGCTAGACAACTTCCACCGGAACTCAGCCTGGAGTCTGGGGGGAGGGTTTTCCCAAACTGTTAAAAGGTCCGGCGCCATTAAAGTTTAGGGCTTTGATCAGTGAACATTGACTTGGCCGTACGTTCTTTTTGCCGCTCTTCCCTATGACCCCAAAATTCTCTCAACAGGTAACCCGGTTTACATGTAGCTGCTGGCGGCTACATAACGTTGCTAAGTAGTACCTATGGAAAAAATTATCCTTTTCTTTTAGATATTCCAATTTGGTAGAGTACAGGTTCTTAAAACATGTTCTCATAATTCTCCATGTTTGTTATTATGTGTCCCTTCTGGATTCTGATTTTATTAATTTGGATATTTATTCTCTTTCTGCCTTTTAGTTAGTTTATCTTGACGACTTTCTCAAATAACCAACTCATTGTTTTATTGTTTATTTTTTGTAATCTTATATTTGTTTCTATGTTATTGATTTCAACCCTGAACTTAATTATTGTCTTCTCCTCCCTTTTGTTATGATTTATTTATTTTGTTCTAGTGCTTTCAAGTGTGCTATGAGATCTATTTAGGTTTTTTGTTTGTTTGTTTGATTGCTTTGAGTTTGGTTTTTGTCTTTGGTTTTTAAATGTAGGCAATAATGCTATGAATTTTTCTCTTAGCATCACTTTCATTATGTCCCATAAGTTTGGGTATGTTGTATATTCATTTTCATTATCTTTTTATTTCTGTCTTTACCCATTTTATATTCAGTAGTCATTGTTATGCTTTCATGAGTTTGTAATTTTGTCTTATTTCTGTTGTTATTGATATTCAAATTTAATTCACAGTCTGATAGGATGCAGTGAGTTATTTCAACTTTCTTGTATCTGTTCAGACTTGCATTGTGTACAAGTTTGTGACTAGTTTCAGAGAATGTACCAGGAGGTGCAGAGAAGAACATATATTCTTTGGTGGGGGTGGCAGTGTGTGTGTGTGTGTGTGTGTGTGTGTGTGTGTGTGTGTGTGTGAGAGAGAGAGAGAGAGAGAGAGAGAGAGAGAGAGAGAGAGAGAGAGAGAGAGTGTTTTCAAATGTTCTGAAAATATCTGTTAGGTACATTTGGTTTATAACATCTGTAAGTTCCATATTTCTGTTTAGTTTTTGTTTCCATGCCATATCTATTTTTGAAATTGGAGATTGAAGTCTCCCATTATCAGTATATGAAGGTTAATATGTGGTTTAAGCTGTAGTAGTATTTCTTTTGCAAACTTAGGTGCCCTTGTGTTTAGTGTATATATGTTAAGAATTGAAATGTTATCTTGGTGGATTTTTCTTTTGGTGAGTGTCTTAGATGGAGTTTCCATTTCTAAGAAGAGATACCATGACCAAGGCAACTTTTTTAAAGGATAACATTTAATTGGGTCTTGCTTATAGGTTCAGAGGTTCAGTTTATTATCATCAAACCTGGAAGCATAGCAATGTCTAGGCAAGTACAGTGCTGGAGAAAGAGCCACGATTTCAACATTTTCTTCCATAGCAGTCAGAAGACTTCCATACTGGGTGGAACCCAATCATACTAGAAAACCTACAAAGCCCACCCCCAACACTTCCTCCAATTTCCTCCAACAAGGCCATACCTTCTAACAGTGCCATTCACTAAAGGCAAAGCATATTCCACCACAGTAATGTCCTTCCCTCTGTCTTTTGATTAATTTTAGTTAGAAGTTTATTTTGTTAGATATTAAATGGACAGCTTGCCTCTTTGGTCCATTTGTTTAAGATATCTTTCCCACCCTTTTCCTTCCCTGAGGCATTGTCTATCATGATGTAGTATTTTTTGGAGGCAGCATAAGGAAAAATACTGTTTTCACATCTGTTATGTTACTATGTGTCTTTAGTGGAGGAGGGAGTTGAGAATTGAGCCCATTAATATTGAGAGGTATCCATGACCAATAATTTGTTAATGGTGGTGATTGTGGTGGTGATGGGTATGTGTTTGTCTGTGTGTGTGTGTGTGTGTGTGTATCTGTGTGTGTGCATTTTCTTTCCTTTGATTTTAGTGGCCTAACATTTATTTTCTATATTTTCAAGGTTTTAGTTCACCTCTTTTGGTTAGAGTTCTCCTTCTAGCACCTTCTGTAGAGCTTTCTTTGTAGATAAATGTTGCTTAAGTTTGATTATATCATGAAATAAATTATGTTATCCATTTATATTGATTGAAAGTTTTTCTGGACATAATAGTCTTGGCTGGCCTCTTAGAGTCTGTAGCACATCTGTCCAGGCCCTGCTGGTTTTAGAGTCTCCTTTGAGAAGTCAGGAGTAATTCTAATAGATCTGCTTTTATATATTATACTATGTTACTTGGTCTCTTTCCTTTGAAGCTTTCAATATTCTTTCTTTGTTCTACATGTTTAATAATCTAATTATTATGTAGTGAGGGAATTATCTTTTATAATCCAATCTATTCATTGTTCTGTGTGCTTCTTGTACTTTCAGAGACATACCCTTCTTTAGGTTAGGAAATTTTTCTATGATGTTATTGAAAATATCTTCTGGTCCTTTGAGCTGGGTTTCTTCTTCCTCTATTCCTATTATTCTTAGATTTGGTCCTTTTCATAGTGTCTCAGTTTTCCTAGATGTTTTATCTCACGAGATTTTTAGATTTAACATTTTCTTTGACTGATATACCCCTTTCTTCTATCTTACCTCCAACACCTGTGAGTCCTTCTCCCATTTCTTGTATTCTGCTGGTGAAGCTTGCCTCTGTAGTTTCTGTTCAAATTTCCAACTTTTCATTTCCACAATTCCTTAAGTTTTGGTTTTCTTCTCTATTTTACTTCTATGTTCAGGTCTTGAACAGTTTAGTCAGTTCCAGGCTCTGTTTATATTTGCCTGTATTTCTAGAAGGGATTTCTTTATTTCATCTTTCAGAGACCTTTACTATCTCCATACAATCTATTTTTAGGTCTGTTTCTTGGGCTTCATCTATGTTAGCATACTCAGTGCCTGCTATGGGAAGGTTGCTGGTCTCCAGTGGAGACATATTGTGCTGACTGTTGTTGGATGGTGTTTTTATGCTTATTGGTGGGCAACTAGTACTGGGATAGATCTAGGCAGGAGTATCTGGTTTTATTGACTGTTCCTTTATTTCACGGAACTGTGGTGGCTGTGTGCTGTCTGGTAGGAAATTTTCTGTGGAATTATTTTCCTGGACTTCTCTGCTGGTGTGATCTCAGGGTAGGCCTGCTGATGTCAGAGGCTAGTGTAATGGGATGAGTTGGAGGAAAGAAGGTTGGAGGAGAGCTTAGTCAGACATTGGGCATGAAGTTAGAAAGTAAAGGGCAATTGCAGTAGTGCTTTTGCTACAGAGTTGGGGATGAGACTGGGTGGGGGCAGAATCTGGAGGAGCTGAAGGAGAGGTGGATATGCTATCAGCCTACTTATTGCTCTGGCAAGAGTAACCTTTGGGCTCGCAGAGGGTGACTGCTGAGGTTGGTAGCTAGGACAAAGCAACAAGTGAGGGGAGGGAGTTTAGAAGGGGGACATCTACAAGAGATCAACAGCATGGGCAGGGAAGTTTTGCTGAAGAGCTGTGCATGAAACTAGAACATTTTATTTTTAAATGAGTTATAATCAATTTGTCCTTCATTATTCTGTCAGTGGTTGTGTGATTATTCTAGCACTAACATGAGATCGCATGACCACAATAAACATAGAAAAAGAAACAAAAAAAATCTGAAAAATATGCCACAGGAAATTAAAATTATGCAAAAGCAACAAATGTATATTTAGGGATTATTTCCTCAAAGGAATGGATGAGATGAGAGCCATACCCAAGTTTTATCAACACATGACATGGGCTGAACCCAGAGTGTTTCTATCTAAATATCCCCAGGCCTAGATCTGGAAGATTTTGAAGGCTTCAACTGCCAGACTCTGATAAACTAGGCCTAGAATATTTTATTCTCTAACACTTAATGCTGAATAAATGCACCCTTTGTAGCCAAATCCCTAACCCTAACCCTAACCCTAACCCTAACCCTAACCCTAACCCTGACTCACTGGCCAATACAATTCAGCTGTTCTGGTTCAGACTCCTCTGCAAGATGATTGATTCAAGTTGACTTCTCTCAGCTTCTGACTGACTTGACTTGCTCTGCCTATCCTTTTTTTTTTTTTTTTTTTTTTTTTAGTATTTTATCAGACCACAGTTTATTAAGGCTAGAAATAAATAGCAAGAGAAACTATAGAAATATACAGACTCATGGGGATTCCATTACACCTTGTTAAACGATGAATGAGTCATTGAAGAAATCAAAGAGATTAAAAAATTCCAAGATTTAAATGCAAATAAAAACACAATAGACAAAATCTTAAAATGAAGGCAACCCTAAGAGGGAAGTTTGTAGCTTTAAGTACAATCAAATGCCTGGAGAGATAGCTCCATAGTCAGAATGCTTATCGTTCTGAAGAAAATCAACAACTTTTGGTTTCTAGGGGGTTACAACCACCTGTAACTCCAGGTCTAGGAGATTGGGTGCCCTCTTCTGGTTTCTACCAGCACAACAACTAGGCTCAACCTGTAATCCCAGCACTTGGGAGGCAGAGGCAGGTGGATTTCTGAGTTCGAGGCCAGCCTGGTCTACAGAGTGAGTTCCAGGAGCCAGGGCTATATAGAGAAACCCTGTCTCGAAAAAAACAAATCAAAAAAAATTAAATAAATAAATAAATAAATAAATAAATAAATAAATAAATAAATAAATCAATCAATCAATCAATCAAACAAAACAAAACAAAGCTCTGCCTATCCTAATACTTACTTTGAAAATATATTTTCTAATTGTGGGGTAATTCTCATTCTCTGGCTCATTTTATCTTCACCCTTGTCTAGCTTGTTCTCTCTGGCATCTGTCTCTGTAAAACTCCATAGATGCCACACTACTTTTTCTTCTCTAGTTCCTCTTAAGTAACCTTTCTTTCTTGTGCAGTTGTGTTTGAGTTCAACATAACCTATCTATGATTATCTGTTAATTTTTTTTCTTATTCATTACTTTGTCTGTCCCCCAATTAGAACTCAATTTCAAACATGGCTGCTTCATTAAACAAACTAACTTTGTCTCAATTGTTAGGGATTAAAGGTATATAATAAGGGCTTGACTGTATTCCAGCCAGATTATGGTATTATCCAGGTGCATCTACATTCCAGCTGGATTATATAGACCTAGATGATATTTGGATCCCTTGCCAGAGAAGCCATGTTGCTGGTTTAAAATTCCTCTCCAAACCACCATAATAATATATAATAGGAAGTAAAAATATCAAGTTAGTTGATTCTGACAATCTCAGAACATATGAAGCAAGACCAGAAAGAATATAATACACAAACACACACACACACACACACACACACACATGTATTTGTTGAAATGTAAAGTGAAGTGTGTCATTTATATTATCACTAATACTGTTTATTGATTAATATTGGTATTATCTTTATTAGGAAATTTGACTACATAGCTTGTAAGAATTCAGGCTCTTAAAATTTATAGTAAGGATAGTTTTTACTTCTCTAAGAAAATCACTAAAACAAAAGAAAAGGGAAGAAGCAATGAAAATACATTGCAAAATATATTTTCTATTTAACTCTAAATAACTAAGATGTTATAGTACCTATAATAGTTGGAAGCTAAGAAAAGATAACAAGATTCAGAGCATGCAGTGACATATTTACTGATTTGTTTTTATAGATTAAAGCTTCAAAATAATTTTAAATATCATGTAATAAAATCTTCACAATAAAATAAAGCTATAACTTATAAAAATTATATAATTATGCATGCAGAACAGAGATATGTTGGACATATTAACCATCCAGTTTGCATGATTGAGAGCTAGGTATTCAAAACAAAATGTTCAAGGTCATTGACTGGGCTTCATATAATACCTAATAGCATTCACAACCACTTTTCTTAGAAAACAGTGAAATTCCTGAGAAATAATAATATAGGCAGAAAGAAGAGACCTCTCACTTGATTCTTTGAGTACCTAAGGTTATACTTTGAGAAATAAAGTTTATAAATATTATCTTTGAAATTCTTATCTTTACTTGCACCAGTGTTTTGATTCTTTGATTATTATTTAATGAATATTTTGATGTCATTTTTAATTAAATACCTTTGTTTTGTTAAAATTAAAAATTATATGTTTTAAAGTATGTATACAACATATAATCCTATGCATATTATTTGATTTGAAATAATGATTTGGAATATTTATGGACTATTTCTATCTTTACATATTTCTGCTCTTGATACATCCTGTGTAAAATTTTCTACTAAGATTATTTTAACAATCTTATGTTCTATTTTCTGATTGTGATTGATTTCAAAGTTAATTTCATAACAATCATAAAATTATGACAATACCATCCCATCAGAGAAACAAACATCATATTTCTAGTCAATTTGTTTTTTCTATAAATAGGGATAAAGAAAATTAAATCAATCAGTTTTCTCAAGTTTCTAGAGATCAAAAATTCATTTTAAACTTGCCATACTTAGAAGATGTTTGAAAGTATGGCATATTTTTTCCTGTAGGGATTAATGTCATTTACACTTTTGCTCCATATTAATAGCTTCATGGCTTTGCTAACCATACTTTGTACAATATAAAGCTTCCATTGCTCTATTTATTTAAAGATTTCTTGATTGCTAGCCACGGGTGTCTTCCTAAATCTACTCTGTGTTTTTACTAGGATTGTAGAAGCACTAGTTTCCATACAGTATCTTTTATTTACAGAATGTACACTTTCTTTATAATAGCCATATGTGTCCTTTTCAAAATGCTTTTGACAAACATAGAACTATACAACCATGTCTATGTCATGTCTATATTTATATACAAACATATACTTAGAATGGAAAGTGGATGCTAATTTAGACTATAACCTAATGCATTTTTCTGTCTCTTAATATTACAGAGTATTTTATAGATAATGGCATTTCCATTTTTTCCCCAAATAGGGAGTTTTTCCTTAGATGTATCACAGAAAGAGCTTAAGGGTAAGCTTTATAAATATTGATTCAAAATGTGAGATATTATGAATTACATTTGGTAAGTCAACTTCTTGAGAGATATAAGCTTAAATTTAGTTTAGATAATAAACTAAAAATTAAATATCTATAATTACTAAGATCCTTCCTCCAGCTACATTTTTACTGCTTAATGCTTTGAAGTAACTTTTGTGCAAAACTTTTCAAAAGTCTGTACCATAAAAGAGATTGATTTGGATTATCAATGATTTTAGAACACAGAAAAAGGAAGCCAGAACACATCTATCATCACATTCATTAAATAAAATTCTTTCTAGCTCTCTCTCATTGCTCTTGACTCTTGACACTCTCACCTCTCTGCCCCTCCTTCTGCCCTCTTGGGCTCTCCTCCCCTCCCCCCTCTCTCCAAGTGGCCATGGCCAGCCTCCACTCCTCCACTTCTCTCTCTCTCTCTCTCTCTCTCTCTCTCTCTCTCTCTCTCTCTCTCTCTCTTTCTCTCTGCCTCTCTCTGCCTCCACTTCCTGTTAAATCCCATTCTCTGCCCTGAATAAACTCTATTCGATACCAAAAAAAAAAAAATCTTTCTAATTTAGAGTTCAGGTATAAAGATTTCCTCATTTTGTTCATCATAGTCTGCAGTGCTTGGTACCATACCTCAGTTGGACAGCTGGCCTCTATCTCTGTGCTTCCTGCTCCATTCTCATATCGAAGTGTCATCAAAAATTTGGGTTACTAATTCTTTCCTTGATCACTTCTTCTACTTTCCTTGCTAGTATCATACACATTGAAGAAAGAAAGCTATTCTTTGATTAAAATTTATATAAAATATATACCCATGACACTCTCTACACATTTTAATAAAACTGCATGCCTTAGTGTGCTTGAAAAATATTTTTTGCTTCTGAAAATTTTAAAGTCTAAATGCTTTGTACTTTATCATCAGTTTTTAAAACAAAATAGTTATTTTTCTGTCTATAGATTCTTTACTTGCATGGGTATACATGTACCACATGTGTGCCTGGTATGCACAGGGACATTGGATCCAGTAGAACTCGAGTTCCAGATGGTTGTAAGCTACCATCTGAGCTCTAGCAATTGAACCTGATTCCTCTTTCAGAGCACCAAGTACTCTTAACCACAATGCCATCTCTCCAGCCCCAAGTAATTTTTATTCAAATTAAATTTTAAAGTTCATTTTGAGTCCCAAACCCTATTGTAATGCATCTCATTAAAAGGAAAGCTAAGACATTTTATTTGCACTGAAGTGCTATTTAAAACATGTAAGATTTTTGGATATTTTTATTTTGCAGTTTCAGTTAACTATAACTTGTGTTATATTTCTATTCCAAAACAGGAATAGAAATTTCAGAGATAAACTTTGTCTCAGGATTTCTATGTTTCAGTAAAACACTTTGACCAAAAAAGCAAGTTGGGAGTGAGAGGATTTATTCTGCTTCCACTTCCAGAAGCGTTCCATGCTGTTCATCATCAAAGAAACTGAGGACAGGAACTGAAACAGGGGTGGAACCTGAAGGCAGGAGGCGAGAGAGAAGTTAAGAAGGGGTGCTGCTTACTGGCTTTGTTCACAACTGGCTGCATTCTTATAAAAACCAGGAACATCCAGAGATGGCACCACCCACAACAGGCTGGTCCTCCACAATAATCATTAATTAAGAAAATACCCTATAGCCGAAGCTCATGGAGGCATTTCCTCAATGGAGGCTCCTTTCTCTCTGATATCTCTAGTTTGTGTTAAGCTGACACAAAAATGCAGACAGAACAAATGTCTTATGCTTTAAAGTACATGTTGCTCTGAGTAAGTCAAACCATTCTTGGCATCCTACCTTACTACCTATGCTATTTGCTCATTAGTTACTTAGCATCATAAGTGTTCATGCAACTCAAGATTCCTACAATCACGTTGCACTGCTCCTCTCTCACTTCACAATATCTTACTATGAAGCAATTACACTATTCCATATCATCACAAGAATAGTGAATATAAACAAGAGGATATAAGGATCAGCCATGTGCTGGTTAATTTTAATTATCAACTTGACACAATCAATTATCACACGTGAAGAGAGAATCAATGAAAGGTTGTTTGTTTGGCTTATGGTCATGTTCATATCTATTTGGAGGTCTATCCTCTTTGTTAATTGATGTAGAAATACCGAGACAGTATGGGCAAGACCATTCCCTAGGCTGCACGTGGAATTAAACCAGAGCAATTGAAACAATTAAGCAAGCAAGCTAGCAAGCAAAGGTCAGTGCACTTAGTTTTTTCTTTGTTCTAGACTGGTAATGTGATGTGACCACTTGCTTGTGTTCCTACTATGACTTCTCTAGAATGGAAGGCTGTAACTTGAAACTGTAAGCCAAATACATGCTTTCCTCCCTGTGACATTCTTTATCAGGTATTTGTCACACACGAAAATTAGACTAGAACAGGCCTTGCTTCATTCAGGCTACTCTGCTTGTAGCATAGTCCTTTAATTGCCTCCTTTTGTTAGTACTTGGATATGTTAATATCTTTCTCACCCTACTTTATCATAGAATGTATGTTTAATGAGAATATTTTCAAGCTACATTTTGCTTTCTGTTTAGATTTAGGATCCACAGTGCTAACTCTCAGAGTAAGGGGAGAGAACTGAAATTTCAACTGAATATTACCTCTCCTAGGTATACAGCCTGGGTAACCATTAGTTAAGGATTTATAGTTGTGTGTGTGTGTGTGTGTGTGTGTGTGTGTGTGTGTGTGTGAGAGAGAGAGAGAGAGAGAGAGAGAGAGAGAGAGAGAGAGAGAGTTCAAAATCATGTCTTGGTGTTTTCTCTACTTACCAGGAGTATATTATTTCATAATGAGCAGTCTGACCAATGAAAAGATACAGTCCGTCATATAATATATAAAAGAACATAACAATGTAAAAAAAAATAACAAAGGACTGGTTTCACCCAAATATCATCATGTACTTCATGTACTTCATATTTTCTCCACCTGAAAATGTTTCATATAAAAATCTGTAGGAGATAGTGCATATAAAATATTTGTACATATGCCATGCCCACATGCCTCTCCAAAGGAGAGAACAGCCAGCCAGGATGCAAGAAAGCCTTCTTAAATAAGGAGAAATATTATCAAGATCATATAGGAAAGGAAGTTCTCCAATAAATCTACATGTAAACAAAGCTTTTAGGTTTATTTTATTTAATGTGTATGGGTGTTTTGCCTATATGTATTTGTATGCACCATTTTCATGTCTGATTCCTGCAATATTGAGAATAGTGTATTACATCCTTTGGAGCTTAAGTTATAGATGCTTATGACCAATCAAGTGAGTGCTAGGGATTGGATCTAGATCTCCTGTAAGAACAACACCTACTCAAAACCCCAATGCACTCTCTCTAGCCTCAATATAAACAGTTGCTTAATGAGCACGTTTTTGAAAATTAAAAGACTTCGTGAATGTTTTATTTTAGGAAAATAGCCATTGAAATGCTGAGAAACATTTGGACTCCTACATGAAGGGCAAATCAGGCTGTTTTCTGTGGTTCTGCTTAAGAGCTGTTCTTAGATCCAAGCCAAAGTGCAAAGAAGTTTCTTGTGTATGCCAGCTGGGGTTGCTTGAATAATGAAAACCAGACAAATGGAGAATTCTTTCGTTTATGGAGAAGATTTATGCCATAAGGAGGGACGGTCAGTGCAAAGCCACAAAAAGCAGAGTTGGAGAATAAAAGATAACCTGGGATCAGGTGTCCTTAGGTATAGAATATTATTTTGCACAAGAATTTTTTGAAATTTAATAGCACTTTGCAGCCTCCTCTTGCAGAAGGAATCAAAAGAAACCACTAATGATTGCCATTTCTTTCAGAAATCTCCACTGAAGTGCCTGAAGCTTTTTTTGTGCTCCTGTCAATCTCAGAAAGAGCAGGATGGAAGAAAGATCCTTTAAGTAAAAACATTAATCTATTTTTCTTCTGGTAAGTGCAAAGTCTTACCAGCAGGAATATTTATTTTTCCTCCATTTATCACATTCCCATTCAAGAAAACAAAATATGACTAAATTATACTGGCTTGCCAAAATTTTACAGGCCATTCATACTCAGTGGTAGAAATGCTAAGAGAATTGAAAATGAACACCACCACTGCCACCACTACCACCACCCTCATCATCATAATCATCATCGAACTAGGAGTTACAAGCTTCCCCCTGCCTTTGTCTTATCACCCCACCCGTAACTTCTCTTAGGAGACTTGAAGCAACTGTCTTAAGTTACTCTCAACTGGAAAACACATGATAGCCAAGAGCATATGACTATAGGTGCCATGGAACTAGACGAACATCAAACACCACTTTTCTACTAAAGAAGCAACAACAACAACAACAACAACAAAATATAGCAATAAAATGACTCCTAATGATATCCTGAAAATTCTGTAGAACCGTAGTTTGCCCAGCTATCATCCCCAAATCTGCTTTTTGTAGCAGATGGAGAGAGAAATACAGAGACCTCGAACAATATAAAGTATAGAGTGTGAAAAGTCTTGGGACACTCATTCACACCTGGAATGTCTCCATCAAATCCCTCCCCTTAAGGGTCTGAGAACTCTGTGAAAGAGGAGGAAGAAAGTGTGTAAATGCAGTGGGGGTGAAGGAGACCAAGGAAACAAGGTCTTTGGGAGGTTTGGCTGAGAACAGACATGTGGTGTTTTCGGGAAGCTACCTGGAAAAAGGGACTGTGATGTTTTGCTAGAGCAGACGCTTTAGAGAACACACGATGTTTGGAAAGGGTATAAATATAAACCAACAGAGAGTGGATGACACCGTGTAGTGTTGGTTGTCCTTGCTACTCTTTGCTGGTAATTGTTTGTCATGACTTCATAGAAAGTAATGAACCAAAGAACTTCTGGTGCTGTTCCAGTGACTACTTGCTGCTTCTGAGGACTCAGGATGATTAGCAGAGCCTTCCACTTTCTTGTGTATCAAATTTCCATGGTTGATTCATGAATGCTGGTCGCAAGTAGATGGAGCTACTGCTGCTGAATCCTGTGAACCAAACTGCTGATATCCTGATAGCACAGATTGGATTTGCCCCGAAGAACTATTTCTAAACAGGTCCACATCCTCCCTGACCCTATTAACCTTCCCTTTCCAATACCTTCGCTGGGTGGTGGGCTAGAAGGGATGGTAAGGCATTTAAGTACACTTATCAAAATAGTTTTTGGAAAATATAAGCTTCCATACCTGGGCATTTTCCCTGTTGCTAAACTTTTGCTCGTATAGTATGGTTCCCTGGTTTAATTTTATGGATTTTCTGTGTTTCCGCATTTTCATTTGTTTCTTACGCTTGTTCTTTAGCTTTTTTTAAAAAAAATCAAACTCTGATCTGCTTGTTTTTACTTTAATCTTATTTAATTGTATTATTATGTAGAGGCCTATCTGTATCCTAATGAGAGAGAAGAAGAAACAAGTATGGATTTGGTTGACTGGGGACATGAGAAGAAGTTGAGAGAAGTTGGAGGCAGGAAAAACAATCAAAGCGTATTGTATGAAAATACTACTTTAAAATAAAAAGTAAAAGCAACTTGGGGAAGAAAAGAATTTATATAATCTTATAGCTTAAAATTCATCATAAAGAAATGTCTGGGAAGGGACTCAAGGGCAGGACCTTGAGTTTTTAACAAAATCTCAAACATTCGATTTTCCCATAAAGAATCTGGAGCCAGACAGTTGCTAGGGCAGAAGTTTGCTAATGCAGAGAGGCAGAGAAAGCACCCAGCTGACCTTCCTCCTCAGCAGATGGCCGAACAGTTCTTCTCCACTCTGTCTCAAAATGCCCTCAAACATAAAGTCCCTGCTTTTCCTTCCTGTGCAGCTCTGTCTTTCCTCCTTACTTCCTCTCTCTCTCTCTCTCTCTCTCTCTCTCTCTCTCTCTCTCTCTCTCTCTCTCTCTCTCTCTCTCTCTCTCCTATTTTCACTCTGTCACTGGTTGCTTGATCTGCCTCTTGACCTGTAGTTGACTTTATTTAACCCTGTTTATAATATGTAGAAAGCTTTTTGGATTAAAGGTGTATGCTATGGATAACCACATAGCTAGGTTTTTTTTTTCTAAAAATAAAAAAATCTCAGAGTTAACTGTGATCAAATATCCTGCAACATTTCTTACTAAATAAAAAGGAAAGATTTTGATTCCAACACATTAAAACTATTTACAATAATGAAGTTATTTCTGCAAAGCTTTTGAAAATGTCCAGTTTGACTGTATTTTTAGTATTGATTAGTTTTGAGTTCAAAATTCTGTAAAGATGTTTGTGTCAGTCTCTTGGGAACTCAGCAACTGGAATGCCATGAGTTGATCAATACTGGAATACCAAAGCTGATCTTTAGGTGGTATTTCTGAGATTACTTGCAATCCTGGCTAAGAAGAATAGAGCACCCAAAGGTGCCCACAGAAACTGGTGACAGAAGAGGTATTGGGCAGTTTGTTGGTTAGTGTTACCGCAATCCAGGTGGTTTTGTCATTTCAGGGTCCCAACATCTTTTTGGAGAACTCAAAATGTTATTGCTAGGGATGGTAGAAAACATGAATATTTTAAAAACCATATTCAACAGATCTTAGAAATGGCTCAAGACTACAATCTGATATGGACATTCAAGCTACACAAATTTTGTTCCCAGTTGCCTGCTTCAGACTCAAACTTGGAAACCTACACAGAAAGCTGGATGAAGCTTATTTATAGAATTAGTATTCTATATAGCTACTAATATAATGGCAGAGAGTTTATATATAAATAATAGCCTTATAAATTTGAGATTACATTAATATCTTAAGAAAAGATTTAGAGTGTCAAATGAAAACCAGAAGATTATGAGATTAGCCGCAATAGACTTGTCTCCCATTATTTGGTTTTTCTCTCTTCCATACCAGGTGGCTCTTCTGATATGAGACAGAGATTTTGGATTTTCCTTTAACCAGCATGACTGGGTTTAGAGAAGGAGAGAGCCATGCTCCAACACCAAAGTCAGCATTGATTTTTAATTGAATTGGGACCACATAAAAACGATGTGCCAGTTATGTCTTTAGAGGGCAGCAGACAAGTTGAGGGGAGCAATACCACTTGACAAATGTCTTTTTTTTCTTGGGACATTTTCTCTTGATAAGTTGTCTTTTTTCCATTCATTTGTCTAAGAATTTCATGAATTCATTGTTTTTAATGTCTGAATAGTACTCCATTGTGTATATATACCACATTTTCTGTAT
Organism: Apodemus sylvaticus; assembly: GCF_947179515.1. Lineage (NCBI taxonomy): Eukaryota > Metazoa > Chordata > Mammalia > Rodentia > Muridae > Apodemus > Apodemus sylvaticus. The sequence continues at coordinate 37,530,537 of NC_067475.1, read as the reverse complement.
CAATTTCATGTCTCCTTTGAGGGACATCTGGGTTTTTTTCCAGCTTCTGGCTATTAAATAGGGCTGCTATGAACATAGTGGAACATGTGTCCTTATTACATGCTGGAGAAATCCTGGGTGTGGTAATCCAGTCACAAAAGAACACACATGGTATGCACTCAACTGATAAGTGGATATTAGCCCAGACGCTTGGAATACCCAAGCCACATTTCACACATCAAAAGATGCCCAAGAAGGAGGAAGTATGGATACTTGGGTCCTTTGTAGAAAAGGGAACAAAATACCCACAGAAGGAAAGACAGAGACAACGGGTGAAGCAGATTCTAAAGGAAGGACCCCTTCCCCACCCAGGGATCCATTCCATATACAGTTACAAAACCCAGACACTATTGTGGATGCCCACAAGTGCTGGCTGACCTGAACTGGATATAGCTATCACCTGGGAGGCTCTGCTAGTGCATTACAAATACTGAGGGGGACACTCTCAGTCATCCATTCAACTAAGCACAGGGTCACCACTGGGGGAGCTAGAGAAAGGACCTAAGGAGCTGAAGGGGTTTGCAGGGCCATAGGAGGAACAACAATATGAGTCACCCAATACTCTCTGAGTTCCCAGGGACAAAATCATCAACCAAAGAGTACACATGGAGTTACCCATGGCTCCAGACACATAGGCAGCAGAGGATGGTCTTGTTAGACATCAAAGGGAGGAGAGGTCCTTAGTCCTGGAAAGACTTGATGCTGTAGTGTAGAGGAATACCAGGATAGAGAAGCTGGTGGTGGGGGGCGTTGATTGGGGAAGGGGAGATGGCTTATGGGATTTTCGGGGGAAGGGGTTACCAGGAAAGGGGACAACATTTGAAGTGTAAATAAAGAATATATCTAATAAAAAAAGAAAAAAAGTTGTTCTTTTTCTTCAGATGTTTCACTTGTCCAGTGGTCTCCAGATTACTTAGTTGGATGCTTTTATTTTTCTGGAAAGATAAAAACAAAATCCCGCCCCATCCCTAACTCTACAGTTTCATTTTTTAGCATTTTATATTTTTCCTAGGATAATTTGTTGGATTTTTGGCCACAGTATAAACATTATCTTTCACTTGAAATTAAAAAAAAAACTTGAAATTTTAAAAAGAAAATATACCTTAATATGTGCAGATAAATATACCTGTTTTCCATTTTTCTTTACATAAAATTAAGGCTTAAGCCTTTTAGTTTTAGATCACAAAGGACATTCACTTTCAATTTCAACCTGCCTTTTGCAAGCAGATTTTTAATTTAAATCACCATAATTATTATGTGCCTGTCCCTGCCTCCCAAGTGCCGAAACTTAAGGTGTGAACCATCCCGTTTATGGATTCCTTATCATAGTAATGCTTATAGATTTGTCCTGGTTTAATTTGGTTCTTCATTTCCTCTGCCTTTTAGTGTTAGGGGTAAACTTTCAAGTTTTTTGAATATGTAACCTATTGCTGATTTATTCTGAATTCCTTCTGTGGGAAATTTTAATATTCCTGTTTTAATAAAACACGATGCCAAATTGCCCACAATGTCATTATTTTCAGATGTTTTGTCTGTCTTCTTTATATGCCCTATATATAATCTGATGTCTTTGCTGAGCTTTGCTACATCTTGCCAATTCCATTCATGTGCCCCATTACCAGATATCTTTGCCATTGATCTGCCAGTTAGTGATTTTCCATTCTGATGACCATATAGCTGTACTAGTGCATATGTACCATGAATTGGAGAAGATAGAGATTTTCCTTTGCTTTTCTAGTTGTTTGTCTTATAGCCAATAGTGCTGCAGTGATTTCATGGTTCCTTCCATAGTATTGACATTTCATCCCCTGGTCTATAGGATGCAGCTTTCTAAGTTTTGATTCCATCAGTAAAACATCCACTAGTCAAATGTTGTGACCATTCCATTGGTCCCCACATTTCAATAGGTGCCCTTTTGGGGAAGGGGTAATCAGTTTAGGAATGGGGATTATAGCCAACTGAGCTATTTCATCAATGCAGGAAGGTATAGATGTTTTTGCTATCTGGTTATGAAAGGGTTCAGATAGATACCAGTCCCACTATAACACCTTTTCTTCCATGGCTAAGCCTGCAAAGGACTCTGCTTTTGATATGTCTGTCATTTTGTAAGGTGTGCCTTTATGACCATGGGGTACTCAGCAATAACTGTGTATACGGTTCTCCGTGCCTCATGAAATATCCAGATGTGTTTCTCCAGGAAAGAATGTTTATTCTCTATATCTGAAAAGCTTTGCAATAGAAGTGACCATAAAAGTGTTGATGGACTCATTTTTTGTTTTATGAAGAGTCCCCAGTTGCCAATTCACTTCACTTCACTTGATATCCATAATTAGGGTGTCATTTGGTTCAATATTGGTCAGGGTTGCATACTTAGAGATGAGCTTACCAGCAATCACTGGCAATTGCCAGCTCTATTTTCTTGTCTCTATTGAAAATTAACTACCTTTCTAGTAACCCTGTAGAGGATTTTTGTAAGAATCCATAGATATGGTATGGGATTTCTCTAGTGTGTAAACATTCCAGTTAGGAACTCTGAGTTTTGTCTCTCTGTGGTGGGATTAAAGGCTTGCACCACCATCACCTTGCTCACTGTAATCCTAGAATTTAGAAAACAACTAACTTGTATAGATCTGCCTGTCTTTGCTTGGATTAAAGGTATCAGCTATCACTGCCTTGCTCAAATATTTTATCTTAGCTCCAAATCACTCCAACTCTTAGAGATTAAAAACAAAAACAAAAACAAAAACAAAACAAAACAAGATTGAACTGTAGTAAATTTTTGAATTTACTTTAACTATTTTAAATATCTTAACTGAGTTTTTAATACCAAGCAACAAAAATATCCCTTTTAGTTTTAGAAGAAAACTCAAAAGCTGGTGTCCAAACAGGCTTGGACCATGTGGCTCTCTGCAGTTTAACATTCTAACAGGGAATTAGAGCACATGCCTTCTCCCTCCCATTGTCTTCTTCGGTTCCTTCTCTGCTTGGTGCCTTCTCTCTTTCTCTTCTCACCTCCACCCCCTCTTATCACCATGGTGATTCTCCTGGCCTCGGTCCTTAGGACCAGTGAACTACTCACTGGAGAGCAGTTTCCTAATAAACCTATACTTAAAAAACAAACAAACAAACAAACAAAAACAAAAAAATAACCAAAACCAAACCATACAAAATACCCAAGATGTTTTAAGAAAACTCATTGTTCATTTCATGCCAGTAAGGAGAGTTATGTCTTTGATAAATTATCATTTGAGATTATTATTTTTTATTTTTAATTTTCAAATACTTGATCAAATGAAAGTCATTCATTAGGGTTTATTAGTTTGGAATGAATGAGCAAGCTGTCCGATGCACTATTGCCTCCCTTCTTCCCTATCATGCTTTTAAACAATAACTGATAGGCCATGACTGAGACAACAAGGAAGCCAATGAATTTCCTGGCTGTCAAGTGTCCACTACTTCTTGACCACCTATTTATGGATCTGAAATCTGTTAATATTCTTCATTCTCTGATTTACTTTTGATAACAAACACATGTATTGAAGTGACAAACAAATATTTTGCTCAACCCCTAGGGAAATATAATGATTTTGTTGTATGAAAATGAAGTAATTTGCCTAAGATTTTGATGTCACAGTCACATAGTCAAATAGTGACATCAAATAGTTGATGTCACATAGTCAAATTTCTTTTATTTTTTTCAACATTGGAAATTTTTTTCTTTTAACTACTTAGAAATAAGCTTCCATTTTTATTATGCCAAGAATTCAGGTAAAAAAGAAGATAGTATCTTTCATGTTTGCTAATGTACATCTGTATAGATAAATGTGTATGTACCAGAATTTTTGTAGTTACAAGGAGTAAAATTCATTTTCGTAAGCATGATATCATTTTTCTTTATATTGCCATTTTAAAGTGAATACAAAGACAATGAGAACTAAATCTTTCACCTCTTTATGCTATCCAGCTTACTGAAATTGCTATGACATTGATCATTTGTTGCCTAAAATTTACAAGGTCATTTGGATGTCAATATAATCAGTGCAAATGAGGTTGAAATTTTTTGCATTCTACATTTGAGGAGTTTAATGATACTTTTTCCAAACTTTGAGTGTGGAAAATTGATACTGGTTTTTACATAATAATATTCAAAAATAGGAAAACATTTGTCAATCTTAACAGACAATTATTTATTTGAAATTTGTCTCTTCCTTTAAATTCAAATTATTTAAAATTTGTCTCTTTCTTTAAATTCAAATTATTTAAAAATATTTCTATTATATTAATTTATTGTGCAGTTGGCATGATTGCCATGGTCAGAGAACAGTTTCTAAGAGTTGGTGCTCTCTTTCAGCACAGGGATATCCAGGACAGAACTCAAGTTGTCTAGCACTGGAGGAAATGCATTTGCTGGCTGAAGCATCTCAGTGTCCTATAAATTTAAATTTTATATTTGGTCTCCATATTTCTTGGGTTCAGGTAAGAAATGATGTGTCTTGGTTTCTTATAGAAAACGACTCAATCTAGTAGAAATAAAATTAACACCTCGTCAATTTTACATCATGGAAAATGAGACATTGGGAGTATAATATAACAGTTTCTTTAAGGGTTGATGCATCCTGAAAGGAAGGCCCTTATGTAGGAGGTTAAACAACTCAAATACTTTTCGGAAGTCTCTGAAACTGACCAGGCAGATCTACTAGACTCCTCCCTCACAAAACAAACAAACAAACAAACAAACAACAGCCTAGAGGAAATTAGAGATACTGCCTTCTTAAGAAATCTTATACCAACCAAGCAAAAAGAAACAGACCAGATCAGCTGACAGGAAGAAGCAGAAGCTGGTTAAGATGCCTGAAAAAGGATTAGAGGAAGTGAGTGACTTGATAAGGACACTCTCCAGCCTCCTGAGCTGCCTACAGGATGGGCAGCAAGCTTCAGCTCTCCAGCTTTGTGAGCTGTCACCAATGTTAAGGAGGGTGTTGGCGATGCAGCTGTCTTCGACTCATTCACTTCCAGTAAGTAACTCCTCCCAAACACTGCTGTAAGTAACCCCAATAAAACTTGCTGGTTAAACAAGTTAGACTTAGGTGGTATCTGTACTTTCATCTTCTGTGTGCTCTTGGTCTGGGGTAAGTAGGCAAATACATTGTGTCTTCTCCAGGAAACGTTTAGTCACAAAGCAGGAAGACTAAAAAGTTAGGTGGTAAGATATTTGACCTATGTGCCCAGTGTAGATGGAGTCCTTTGCCTAACTAAGAGAGCAGAATTAACTGAGCCCAGAAGGGATATTTCTTCTGTTTCAACTTTGAAAGAGCATCAGGAAGAGAGTTTTAGAATATTTTCCCTAATATGTAAAGGTTATATGTGAATGAGACATAATGATTCCCTCAGGCAGAATTTATTTTGTGCTTTTTTAAGCTAATCAATTAAGTGAGTATGCAATCTAAAATGATAAGTATTACATGTGGACTCAATGAAATGTGTAAATGTTATTTCTCACACTTTGAAGATTAAGAATAATATAAATCTTTAGCGATCTTAATTTTAAAACCTAAGCTCACATATCCAACGAACAGTGCAAGTATGATTCAACCTCACAATGTACCAGAGTGTTTCGACGAACATGTTTTACTTTACAGAAAAATTTAGTAGAAAAATTTTAAAGTTATGTATGCTTTTTTTATTACCCTGTGCTTCCTTCCCTCTAACACTGTGTCTTAGTATGTGTATTTATTTTGATTCATTAGCTAGTTCCAATACTTTATTAACTGTCATTCATGGTAAAGTTTATTCTGGCTGGACTTCCAATGACCTTTAAATGTATAGTGAAGGAGTTGCCCCCTGTAAATTATCTGCATCCAAATAGTCCTCTATCCTCCATGCATGCACCCTTCATTCCCTTTCCTAGAACCCTTGTCCACAGCTCATCCTTTCCACCCCTTACTCTGCCTCTCCAGATATCACACTGACTGAATTTCACAGTTGCGGTGCCTTTTCAGAATGCCTTCTGACACTTAACAAAACACATCTCAGTTTATTATTGTCTTTTATGTGAGGTACCACATTTCTCTTTACACCTTCATTGTAGTGCACTATTTCATTGTGTCTATACAATAATATAATAGTCATAACTGTATTCATCATTAGGAAAATACCTTTGATATTCTCAGGACTGGAACTGTTGCTGAACTTTTCAGATTTAGTTAATGACACACTTTGATGTCCCTTAAAACCTGACAGATTACTTACTCTCTAATTAGCCTGTTGTTCTTCCTTTCCTTCTTTGTTTCTAATCTGCCTTTAAGAAAACAATGTTGTAACTAACCTTATTTGCCTGGGAGTTCCCATGTAATCAATTTTTACAATCTACTTAAACACATAGTTACAATCTTAAATTATATACTTTTTTATTCCCTTGACAAAGCCTATGTGCTTTAATAGCCATTTGTTGAAAACAACAAATAGGATGAAAAGCATCCTTATAAAACTTATATCCAATATAAATACTGAAAGCAACCTTCAGATATTGCTTAATAACATTTCTATGGGTTTTTTTCTATCTGGTCATTTGGTGTCAATTAGAATCTGTAAATTTCCATTCCTTGTAAAATGCTGTTATGGATTTCTGTAAAATATCTCTCATTCTTCCCCCATGTTATTCTGTGTTATTCAATAAATACAGAGCAAAATCCTTTTATTAGGATCACATAGACACATAATAGAAAAAAACATTGTTTAGACAAGGAAGCAAAGGTTCCTTGTCTGAACAAAGGCAGATGACACACAGGAGAGACAGGGAAAAATACAGTAAGAAAGAAGAAGAGAGTTAAAATCTGGGCCCACTTTTGATAAACTACTCTATGGCAGTTTTGATATGCAAGTTTTGACAAACTACTCTGATTGCTTTTTCTCAGTGTGACATTGAAAGATTGGGGAGATCTGGGAGCTGTTAATGTATTTAATTCAATACAACTTTATTTTTTATTATTTATAATTTTTTGTATGTCTGTTTTTTTGCTGGCATTTATATCTCTCTGTGAGGGTCAAAGCATTGGATATCCCGTAACTGAAGTTTCCGGTGGTTGAGCCTCCATGTGGGTGATGTTGATTAAACCTGTGTCCTCTAGAAGATCACCAGTGCTCTTAACTTCTAAGCCCTCTTAGAGCCCTGATATAATAGTTTATTAACCAAGAACATCTGGGCTCTCTCTAATAGTTATAAATCATCAATAAATAAGCTACAAAATGTGTTTAGACTTTTGGTCAACTGTAAGTTCTTTACTCATTCAAGCAACAAACTGTAACAATTGATGTATTCGTGATAGGATCACAGATTGATTTTCTAGGCAATTCTAGCTTGTCTCCTAGGGTCTGCAGCATTTTCTGTTTTCCATTTTGCAAATGGTGAGAATCCTCAAGGGGTGTTCTTATCAGAATTTGGTGTTTTCAGAAACTTAGAAATAGACTTTTGTAACAGGAAACCAGCTGCATCTTGTGCCTGTATAAATTTGTGGTTCCCCATCTCTTTAGGCTCTCTTTACACAATTGCCAATGATGATCTTCTTTGTTAATGTGCCTGCTCCTGCTTTCCCAAGTTTCTTAAATGGAATCACTTCCTTAAGGTCTAGTTTTATTCACTTGTGTGTATACTTGCATTTCAGTCCTATATCAGTTGTATTTTGCAAGAGTTTTCTCCAAAACTGTGACCTTTTAAAACAGGGTATATTGTACAAAATATATAATTTTAATCAAGTATAACATAAAATGTTTTTTCCTATGGATTTAAACAAGACCTCAAGTGCACTGGGTAGGCACTTTATCCCAAAGCTGCACCTTACTTCTGAGTCACATTCTATCCTTCGAGTTCTCAAATAGATGATAAATTGGTTTTTCATGCCATATTTATACCTTAATACTTATAATCATTTTACTGATTTTTATTTTTATTTTCACAATGAAGTCATTGTCTCTTTAAGTTCCTATTATTCATGTATAGACTAAACTAATAAGGTTGGATATATAAAATCTTACATCTGATGATATCTCAATACTGTGAAATACCTAAACTGTGAAAGTATTCCTACTATGTGCTGGAGAGAAACAGAGTTTGTTCAAGGACTGAAGAGAAACAAAAACAGCACAACTCAAAACTGTCATCGTATGATTTAACAATGTTCCTCCTGTACAGTTTTGCTTATAAAATTACATATACTTACATTTATTGGTATGATGTTTTTAATAAGAATGAATCCTGTATTTTTAATAAGAATGATTCTGTATTTGAATGTTTAGGAAGGATTTGTGTATATGGCCTTAGATGTCTAGACTATGAAGTTTTAAAAGTCCACATCATGTCCAGCTCTCTCTCTCTCTGCTTTTAGATTATGAATCAGATGTGAACTCTCAGCTGCTGTTCTAGGGCCATGTCTATCAGGTCATTGCTACATGGCGATCATGGCTTAACCCTCTCAAACTGTAAGCAAGCCACCAATTTAATTCTTTCCTTTTCCTTGGTCATGGTGTTTTATCACACCCAAAGAACAGTAACTAAGACATTTGTATATTCAAAATAAAGTTAAACTGTGAAGAATATCACCTTATACCACTCTCCAGGCTATATATTCCCTGGGTTCCCTATAAGTACACAATTCCTTCATCAATTGATCTCGGGCA